>NC_051229.1:22431865-22671865 GCF_015220715.1 Pygocentrus nattereri
TTTCCTAAACCTAACCTAATACTCTATAGGACGATCTGGTCATTAGGACCAAGTGTGTTGGATCTGAGCAAGAACTAAAATCTTCAATAGATCACTTTCCAGGAACACAGATGTGCATCCCTGATCTGCACAGCCTCCAGCTAGTAAACAATCTATCTCCGCAGTTACGTTATAGGTGTGATAGCCCTTGGTTTATTCAATCCAAAGAAATCCAGCAGAGATCCTCGGAGGTCTCTGTACCTGAGCCCATAAAAGTAAGGCGCCAGGCCTTTGGGTAGGACCACCAGTATGTTGCACACCACTAGAGAAACCCAAAGATCAGCACTAGGGTTTAGCTGAGTGCTGTTGCTGTACAGCAGCAGCTCAATGAACAGCAGCAGCATGGGACACACTGACAGGAACAAGTGGAGGTAGTGAATGAGGAAGGTTCCTTTAGCGCGTGATGCCTGCTGTCCTCGCCACACCCCAGACTTTCTGCTCTGACAGTACAGTACCACATATCCAGAAATCACCAGCAGTAACATGACCAGGATGGTCGTAACTGTTAGCAACATGCAGACTTGCAGGGGTCTCGAGTGGCTAACGGTTAGTGCTAGCACCAGAGGCAGAGAGCAGATGAGCTGGGTGCAAGGACCTGTGGCATGGTACCACAGGAAGGCACCCACAGATACAGAAGGAAAAACAACAGACACAGCCCAGGTAGCAGCGATAGCTCCGTAGGTTCTGGAGATGGGCCACAGTGTAGTATAGCGTAATGGTACTAATATAGCCAAGCAAGTGTCCAGCACTATGGCGGTGGCACTGAAGACACCAACACTGTACAGCAGTCCCATCAGGAAGAGTATGGTAGCACAAGTCCTGTTTGACATCAACACAGCGGCTGCTTTCATAGCTGTACTTAGCAGAAGTACAGCCACGAAGAGAAGGTCACTAAGCAATGCGTTGGCCAGGAGAAGGTAGCGTGTCTGCTGCCGCAAGTGAGCTCGGGTTAGGATACGGAAAAGGATAATAGGTGTGGTCAGAAACACGGCTATAAATCCCAGGATGGGGCAGATCTGCAGTGTCCTCATATGGCGAGGAGGTAAAAATACCTCCCACTCCTGAACAAACAGCTCCATTGCAGCATAAGAGGAGTTAACCTGTCGTTCATGATGCTCTGCCTGTCCAGAGCTGGTGTACCAGTCATTAAACATACACAGGAGCGAGAGCAAAAGATCTTCCCCAGCCACGAAGAAAGCCTGTGATCTCTCCTGAAAAAGAGTCTCCATCGCTGCTTGAATCTTCGAGTTCTCAGCCTTGACCCAAACGTGCAGATAGATAGCCCTCTCTACTCTCCACAAAATGAGAGCAGAGATGTGAGCAAGGCACCGGATGAAATCTAGCAATATTGATTGTCTCTGTCATGTCCGTTCATGGTTTCCGCGGAGATGGAGATGAAGGTAAACATCACTTTGCAGGTAAATGGAGTTGAGGGAACTCTCTCACTCTGCACACAGGTATCAAAACAGACAGCTTAGCTGTAACTATGTCTGTTATACAACTTAATCTACTTCTGTGGATACACTACTTTAGTTTGCTGACATCTTTATTAAAAAAACATTGTAATTATCAGAAGAAGGAGATAAGTGTATTATATTGATACTATAACTACCAAGACATATTAGTTTTGCCAGGTTCAATGAGGGAAACCGTTCCCTGTAAAATATTCTCATGGTACACAAACGCAAGCAAATCAATATAAAAAAATTTGACTGAATACATTTGAATCTGATTTGGTTACAGCAGAAACAGTACTCCATCCATCCATCCATCCATTTTCAAAGCCGCTTCTCCCTCAGGGTCGCAGGAAACAGTACTCCATTAGGAAAATTATATGGTTACAAATAGAACTTTTAAGTACAAATGGTTTATGTTTGTTTAAAGTCAGTATCCTACTGCTGACATACTGCTGAGCATTTTTATAAATGCACCTGTACATTCTAAGAGCGGCTTCTCTGACTCCATACGTGTCAAATGTTATCTTGCATTGTTTGTTGATGAACCTTATCTTTAAAGAGCACATTCTTTAAATCCCCATTGGAATTAGAGGTGCTAGCATGTCTATTGAGTCAAAGAAGTACTTCACGCGCACGTTAATACATGCTCATAATGAATCAAGGTATGCGTTACGAAGCATAACACAAATGTTAATTCTTCCCCATATAACCTCCAAACAGGTTGCCCACTTGACTAGTAGCAAAATTTAGCAGGGCCAGAATCCCAGCACTAACTGCCACTTAACAGATTAGCTTGCTAGCCAGCTTGCTATTGTGTCGCACCGTGTTACCTTACATTTATGCTTAGCCATGTGAGTATTTTTATCCCTTTATGAGGCCTGGGCCTGTTGGCTCTGTGTTACTGAACTAAGACATCTTCTCCTCAGCAATACTTGCACTGTATCATAGAGCTTACGATACCGGAGGCCATACAAGTAGGGAGCGCAAGCGCGTGGCAGCAGCATCAGCACAGACAAGTTCACAGTATTGAGCCATACTTTAAATGTAACATTTTTGTCAAACAGTCCCAGCTGTGCTGTATAAATTAGCCCAGGTACAAAGTACATCAGCAACATCAGAGCATGTGCGAGCAGAGTCAGCCGTGCTCGTGAGTAGCGGCTACTCCATATTCCTGAGCTCTTGGTGATGGTGTAGAGACGGATGTAACAGTAGAAGATCAGCACCATGCAGACAATCACCCATGAGTTAATGTAAATGTACAATGGTACCTTTACATTGTTCCCCAAGGAACCCAGAGTGATGAGAACCACACACACCTTCAGTCTCTGGGGGATGCCCTTTTCGCTGACCTCCATCACCACCAACAGAATGAGTGGGTATAGTGCAGCAACTGCCCAAACAAACCCAATGAGCTTTATCGCCCGAGATGGTGGCAGAATCTGGTTGTAGCGCAGCGGCCAGCGCACCGCTAGAAATGTGTCGATGACCATCAGTGTGACTGTTAACACTGAGGAACAGTATGTTGTCATTGTGGTGACAGTGATGACCTCACAGACTGTAAAGTGCATCTCCAAGTTTGCAGCGTTGGATGACAAATTGGCGAGGTTGAACACGAGGAAGAGCGCGTCTGACAGGAGGGTGTTGGCGAGTAGAAGGTAACGTGTTTCCTGACGGAAAGATTGGTTGCGGAGGATGCAGAAGAGGAGTAAGGGGTCAATCAGTAGTGTGACAGTCGTGAAGACAGTAGCAGGGATGAGGAAGAAATCCAATCTTTTACTCTGCATCATATTATGCCACTCCATGGAGGTCAGAGCTAAAGAAGAATAATTCATCTCTGTATGCTGATAATGTGTTACTGCCTATAATAAAAGCCTAGGATCTTCTTTGAAGCTCTTTTGAAGCTTATTTCATGCCTTCTTCTTTCACACACGAGCTTCTAGGATGAACATAAACGCTTCACTACCTACAAGAGAGATAAAGAGCTACATTTACTGTAGGGATCAAAAAAATAACTGAACTGTTAAAATTTTTCATTGCTTTGGCTCCACACTCCAGGAAATTGGATTTCAAACGGCAGGTTAATGTGTAGACTAGCTGCAGTCATTTTAAATTAAATCATCTGGAAGATCACCACAGCTGGAAAGTTGGACAGGGTCGATTTTAAGCCTAGTCCTAAACTATGTTAAATTTTCAATGGAAAATCTCTTTTCAGAAAGTTATGTAGTCCAGGACTAGGCTTAATCCCTGTCTGAAGAACACCAAACAAGTAAATCTCTATGAAGTGTTAGAAAATAGACCATCAGACTATCTGAGTTGCAGTTTGCTAGAAAAAACAGAATGAAAATGGTTTAAGGACAAATTGATGGCCCACATTAACCTCTACCACGGTGATGGCAAATGTGGGGGAAGGAAGGAAACCATGTCATCAGTGAAACATACTTGTATGGCCATGGATGAGTGCCACTGTGACTGAATGACCCATCTCTTAATGATATGATTATTGAAAGTAGCAGTAGCCAGTAAAAAAAAAAACATCAAAGCCTGGTGTCTGAAAGGAAGTGGATATTGTTTAGTACTGCAAGAGAAATATATAGCAATATGGCAATATACTCTAACTGGTCACTTTGTTATGTACACCCCCTTGTAGCTACACTCACTGTCCATTTTATCAGGTCCACATACCAATCGGTGCACTTTGTAGTTCTACGATCACAGACTGTTTCTCTGCATACTTTGTAAGCCCCCTTTCATCCTGTTCTTCAATGATCACGCCACAGAGCAGGTATTACTTGGGTGGTGGATCATTCTCAGCACTTCAGTATCAACTGACATGGTGATAACACAACTAGTACAAGTAGACACATCAGTGCCGTTGGAGTTTTTAAACACTGTTCACTTTCTGTTTATTAGACACACTTCCCTTTTGTTGTAGATGTAAAGTCAGAGTTGACAGCTCATCTGTTGCTGCACAGTTTGTGCTGCTTATCCTCTAGTTATTCATTAGTGGTCACAGGACGCTGTTGACTGGACGACTATTCTCAGTCCAGCAGTGACATTGAGGTGCAGCACTGCTGTGTCTGATCCACTCCTACCAGCACATCAGTGTCACTGCAGTGCCGAGAATGAACCCACCCATATAATACCTGCTCTGTGGTGGTCCTGTGGGGGTCCTGAACATTGAAGAGCAGGGTAAAAGAGCGCTAAAAGTATGCAGAGAAACAGATGGACTACAGTTTGTAATTATAGAACTACAAAGGGCACCTGTATGGTAATTGGGGCTAATAAAAGGGACAGATACAAGCAGGTGTATTTGATTTAGAGGCTAGTAGCCATATATGATATGCAAAACATCTGCAACCACCAGTTTCTGCATGTGATATTTGCCTGTCCAACAACTCAGAGCTCTTTTACTGCCTTTGTAACTCTCTACAAATAAGTCATAGAGAAGACTTACTTACAGAGGTAAGACTGCATCCCAATATCTACATTTGACAAATGTTCATGTACTGGCAATGGCAGATGTGTACATAAAAATATCAGACATAGGCATTAGGCCATGATTATCACAGTGGTGCATAACTGGTGCACAAGTACCATTTACAATCCCCTCAGTGGATGAGGTCTGTAGATAGAAGAACGCATCCATGCAGAGAATTAATCCATTGAAAAGAGAATGAAAATTCATGTTCAACACTCGCGTTTATGGACAAACCTTCGTACCACTCGAAGCGACACTCATTCACTTACCTTTGACTCCTCACAGGAGGCCGGTGAGCTAACCTTAACCCTCTCCTCGGTCCGTCGCGCTGAGGCGGTGGTTTTTCCCGCTCTAACAGCCTTTATTGACGCGCGCGGCAACACGCGGGTCTCAACCTCTTCAGCTCCTCGTGACTACCGACCGGATCACAGCCGCTCTCATTCACAAACAGCTCCCACCGCGGGGCAGAGACCCCCTTCACCGGCGGACGCCACTGACCCGCACACGGTGAGAGTCATTCAGCATCGATACGGTCTCTAAACCCTCCGCGCTGAAGGTTACAGCACCTGCTCAGCGCCCATTTGAATAAAGTTTCCGTGGACGCGAACGCCGCCTATTTCACGCAAGAGTTGATCTATCACGACCACCTTCTCCTGCAGGTTCCTGCTTTTTTTCTTTTTTGTTTACATACCTGATTTACATGCAACCACAAACAGCTGTGAAAACATAGCACATAGCTTTTATTTGGAAAATAATTCTCTGATGCAGTGGCTGAAGATGAAGGTGCTGATTCTCTTTTTCGTTGATGCAGTTATTCATCACTATTACACTAAATGGGTAAATTAACAGCAGCAAAAAAACAAAACAAGGAATATTCCTTTCTATCATATATATATATGACAATCAGAATTTGGGGAATAGAAGTATAGTGCAAAGCTGAAGATACCTGAGAAAAGTGCTCATCTTGGCTGTATAATATTTCGTTTCTATTTTAAAATTTTTTTAGGAATTGAATTAGAAAATGTTTTTCTAAATAAAATGCTTTGCAAATAAAATTCAACAACAGTATTAGAATTTATATAAAAACAAACATCTTTAGGCTGGTGAAATTTTCAGCAGTAACACATCAGAGTGGGTCATAACGCTCCATAACATGACGGCAGCATACCCACATAACTGACCCACACCTGAGATTAGACTGTATATTCATACCACTCTTGACTCTACAAATAGAAAAGCTGTGAAAACAACTGCGAATCACTAGAAGTGCATTTTTTAGTCCATTATATTCATTTAGTTATTGCCATTGTTTTGCCACCTCCTGCTGAATAAATGGAAAAAAAAATACAGAACTGACACACTAAACCTCTGATTCACACCCTGATTTCCCCAGTTATATCCATCTGCAGAACCGCTGAAGTGCAGCTTTAGCCCCCCACACTTTCAGACCCTCACTCCCAACTCCTGTGCATGTATAAAAAAAAAAAACATTGCTGCACTTTCAGCTCATGAGTGCACCCGATGTCCATTTTATCAGCTTCATTTGCCATGCAGGTGCACTTTGTAGCTCCGCAATTACTGACTGTAGTCCATCTGTTTCTCTGCATACTTTGCACCCTCTCATCTTGTTCTTCAAGGGTCAGGACTGCCACAGGACCACCACAGAGCAGGTATTATTTGGGTGCTGCATCATTCTTAGTAACACAGTGACAGTAAGTGGATAACACACAGCACAGCTGCTGGAGTTTTAAACATCTCAGTGTCACTGCTGGACTGAGAATAGTCCACTGCTCAAAAATATCCAGTCAACAGGGACCTGTGACCACTGATGAAAAGACTAAAGGATGACCCACACAACATCAGATGAGCTACCGTCGCTAACTTTACAAGGTGGACCAACAAGGTATGGGTGTCCAACAGAGTGGACAGTTTGTAAAAACTCCAGCAGCACTGCTGTGCCTGATCCACTCGTACCAGCGCAACATAAACTAATACACCACTGCCATGTCAGTGTCGCTGCAGAGCTGAGAATAATCCACCACCCAGATCGTCCTGTGGTGGTCCTGACTTTAAAGGACAGGGTGAAAGGGGGCTGACAAAGTATGCAGGGAAACAGATGGTTTATAGTCTGTAATTGTTGAACTACAAAGTGCACCTATAAGGTAAGTGGAGCTTAAAAAAAAGGCAGTAAGTGTGGAAACAAGGTGTTCCTAATAAAATGCTCGGTGACATGTAAATGAACAGTGCTATTAAACATGCCATTTATATTCAGCCATCAGCTGCAGGACTTCCTGTACTTTATATCTGGGTCTGAGGGTGAGGTACTGTGGCTCTGCAGTGTCCGAAACTGAAGGCAGCTCTCTCGATGTCTTTATGCCCATGCTGTCTTATATGTCAGTGCCTTTGAAGGCAGCATTGTCCACTTTATCAGTTCTGGTGTTTTCTGATATTTTTTTTGAACCGCATTGGCACAGACTTAAAGGTTTATGGGATATGCAAGACACTGAAGGACGCCTCTATGCTGCCTTCAAAAAAAGGGCGGAATGGAGGAACCTCAGCAGCCAGCCATTCTCCACAAATATTCAGTTCGGACATGACTGGCTGCCTTCCTGCCTCAGAATACCACACATGTAGGCAGCGTTTATTTCCACACACAGCCAATTTCTCTGCTCTCTCTTTTTCTGGATGAACTTCCAATGAGACTGCGTGGCACAGTAGCTGATTGCATCACGCCCACAGTCGCACACTTGAATGCCTTCTTTGCACCTCAACCTGTGTGTGTTTTACGACATGCACCCAAAGTAGCCTGCAGGGGGCGAGGGAAGCGATTCAGCTGACTCTAAAACTAACCGAACATACACCATCAATGCAGACAGTGTGGCTACTGCAGTTTTATAAATATATAAACTGAAAACTAAAAACAAATCTAAAACAAGCAGATATGAGTCTTTACTATGTTTAAATTAGTCTCAAGTTCAGATATTATTATTAATTTTAGCTGTTCCAACTAACCAACCCTGAAATCTGGGGGTGCTGCCGTTCCCTCCTTCTTGCTTTGATATACTAAAATACATATACACTGGCTCTCAAAAGTTTGGAACCATAATTCAAACATGGGAGATTAAAGTATTTTATGATGATGCAATGTCTCTACAACTAATTAGCATGAAGCTGTAGTTTTGAAATTTATACCAAACACCTTGTATTTGATACATGATCATTTCAGGCAAATAATGAAGAGATTACTACAAATAAAAAGTACAGTGTGTTATATCCTTTAGTACATGATATAGTACATAACACATATGAAATATAACAGCAATTACTGATTCCAATCATTTGAACACTAATAAAATGAGAAAATTAACAGTATGATGCTGATATTTACTTATGACTCTCTTCTTTGTTTTCTCTTCTTATTGTAACCAGCGTTCTGACCTTTGTCCCACTCTTCCTCCTCCTCCTCCTCCTCTCCATCAACATCATCATCATCATCATCATCATCATCATCATCATCATCGCCATGCTCCTGCTTTCTCTCTTCCTCCTGCTCTCTTGCCATGAGTTTCCGGAACACGTCAAACTCCTCCTGAGTCGCCATGGCGATTTTGCTAAGATACGTTTCCTCGGAGATGAGCAGAAAGTCTTTGAGCCGAGGGTTAAGGATCAGCGTCTGGCCCTTCTTGTCAGGCGTTTGGTAGAGTCCTCTGCGCTCCAGGAAACCATGGCGACACTGCAGCTCCTCCATAGAAAGCCGGAAAAGTTTAGCCTTCACCATCTCGGCCTGCAGGCAGCCCATGCGGAAAAATGCATACTGCAATGAGATGAGATGGCAGAGGATAGCAATAATCATAATGAAATACAAAACATAGGTCAACAATCCTGCAGCTCAGAGCTATATTTGTGTGTTTCCCTGAGATACACTTTTGCATAAACATAAAAAAAAACCCTTTTATTTCACACAAACTACCAGCCATACAACTCCTATAACAGTGGCAGCTTACTATCCAGGGCCCTGTTTGTCCAAAGCATTGCACTGTAGATTTGAGATGAGCGTAAATACTCCAGAAATTATTTAGAGAGAAAAGAGGGAGCTTGAGTGTGAGTGAAGCAGTGTCTCAAGTAGGCCTGGGTGATAGGGTGATGCAATCGGATATCATCGATGAATGACAAGTAACTTCATAATGATGCTTAAAAGGCGATGATCACCATGTTGGGAAGCTGTCAAGGAACTAAAGGGGACAAATTAACCATTAAACAGCTTGCTAAATATACAGAGAAATCGGAGGTTCACGTTCATTTAAAAAGTGTGTGGGTGTGCGCCCCAAGAGTTTGTTAAAAAGTTGCCTGTTATTTCTCTCTGCTACATACTGTAAGCTAGCTTTACCTTGACCATGGCTCTTGCCCTTATACTCATTTTACTTTTTATTTTACATCTAGCTTGAGTGCATTCAACTGTAAATAAATGCCAACATGCTGTGGAACTCCAGTTTGCTTCAGTCTGACTCGCTGCAGAAAAACATCCACATTAAAGTGACTGAGTACTACCTTCAGTCAAGAATCAGAAAAAGGTAACAAAGAAAGTGTTCTGGTGTTTTAGAGGAGTTAAACTACTAAAATTGTGAAAATATAATACTACATGCAAAGGCATCTATAGCTGAATTCCAGAGTGACTCTGCGGTAACAGAGACCACCTTTTTTCCCCCCATGTAAAGCAAATGAGCATGACTTTGGAAATCACTTGCAGTCCGAAGTTTCTTGAGCAAGGGACCGCTAGAAGCATGCGCGTTGACATGAACCTACACCAGATGGACCTTATAAATGCTCATTTGTAGTAACATCTGTTAAAATGGCAGGTGAAGTCGTTTTCAAAAGATGGTAAGTTACTTAGTATTATATTATTGTGATATTTATTAAAATTTTTCATTAAAACCTTTAATGTAAAAAAAAGTATATAAATTAAAATAGAATAAAAAAGTAGGTCAAAGCTGCAGTGGACTGCTTGTCCCGGATCATGTAATCAATAATCACAATTTTTTCAATGAAAATATAGAGCTAATTTTTAGATATTGTGAAGACCTAGTCTGTAGACAGTTCCTTTAATCCTTAGAAGCCAGTGATAATAAAAGCTTTATTTCATATGAATTAGTTCTCTCTCATGAGAGACGGCGGGCAGGTGTGGGCTCTCATAGCCCCTCGACTCGGTGCCTGTATGTTGGGGTTTTCTCCGGTGGACGAGAGGGTAGCTTCCCTACGCCTTCGGGTTGGGGAACGGGTCCTGACTGTTGTCTGTGCTTATGCACCGAACAGCAGTTCAGAGTACCCAGCCTTCTTAGAGTTCTTGGGAAGGGTGCTTGAAAGTGCTCCTCCTGGAGACTCTATTGTCCTACTGGGGGACTTCAACGCTCACGTGGGCAATGACAGTGAGACCTGGAGGGGTGTGATTGGGAGGAATGGCCTCTCTGATCTGAACCCGAGTGGTGTTCAGTTTTTGGACTTCTGCGCAAACCACAGGTTGTCCATCACGAACACCATGTTTGAACACAAGGATGTCCATAAGTGCACATGGCACCAGGACACCCTAGGCCGCAGTTCAATGACTGACTTTGTAGTCGTGTCATCGGACTTGCGGCCATGTGTTTTGGACACTCGGGTAAAGAGAGGAGCTGAGCTGTCAACTGATCACCACCTGGTGGTGAGTTGGATCAGGTGGTGGGGGAAGATGCCGGTCAGACCACGCAAGCCCAAACGTATAGTGAGGGTTTGCTGGGAACGTCTAGCAGAAGAACCTGTCAGATTGATCTTCAACTCACACCTCCGTCAGAACTTTGACCAGATATCGGGGGAGGTGGGGGACATTGACTCAGAATGGGCCATGTTCTGTTCCTCCATTGCTGAAGCGGCTGACTGTAGCTGTGGCCGTAAGGTAGTTGGTGCCTGTCGGGGCGGTAATCCTCGAACCCGGTGGTGGACACCCCAGGTGAGAGATGCCGTCAAGCTGAAGAAGGAGTCCTACCGGGCATGGTTGGCCTGTGGGACACCAGAGGCAGCTGGCAGGTATCGACAGGCCAAGCGATCTGCGGCTTCAGTTGTCGCCAAGGCAAAAACCTGTGTATGGGAGGAGTTTGGTGAGGCCTTGGAAACTGACTTTAAGTCGGCTCCGAAAAGATTCTGGCAAACCGTCAGGCGACTCAGAAGGGGAAAGCAGTGTGCCACTAGCACTGTATATAGTGGAGATGGTGTGCTGCTGACTTCGACTGAAGACGTCATTGGGTGGTGGAAGGAATACTTTGAGGACCTTCTCAATCCCACCGACACGTTCTCCAGTGAGGAGGCTGAGTCTGGGGACATGGGAATAGGCTTGTCCATTACTGAGGCCGAAGTCGCTAAGGTAGTTAAGAAGCTCCTTGGTGGCAAGGCTCCAGGGGTGGATGAGATCCGCCCTGAGTTCCTCAAGGCTCTGGATGTTGTGGGGCTGTCTTGGCTGACACGCCTTTTCAACATTGCGTGGACATCGGGGGCGGTGCCACTGGATTGGCAGACTGGGGTGGTGGTGCCTCTTTTTAAAAAAGGGGACCGGAGGGTGTGTTCCAACTACAGGGGAATCACACTCCTCAGCCTCCCTGGCAAGGTCTATGCAGGGGTACTGGAGAAGAGAGTCCAGCTTATAGTCGAACCTCGGATCCAGGAGGAACAGTGCGGGTTCCGCCCTGGTCGTGGAACACTGGACCAACTCTTCACCCTCTCCAGGATTCTGGAGGGTTCATGGGAGTTTGCCCAACCAGTCCACATGTGCTTTGTGGATCTGGAGAAGGCATTCGACTGTGTTCCCCGGGGTATTCTGTGGGAGGTGCTTCGGGAGTACGGGGTACATGGCTCTTTGCTACGAGCCATTCAGGCCCTGTACAAACAAAGCTGGAGTTTGGTTCGCATAGCCGGCAGTAAGTCAGACTCGTTCCCAATGAGAGTTGGACTCCGTCAGGGCTGCCCTTTGTCACCGATTCTATTCATAATTTTTATGGATAGAATTTCTAGGTGCAGTCAAGGGATGGAGGGTGTCCGGTTTGGTGACCTCAGGGTCACATCGCTGCTGTTTGCAGATGATGTGGTCCTATTGGGGACATCAGGCCGCGAACTTCAGCTTTCGCTGGATCGGTTTGCAGCCGAGTGTGAAGCGGCTGGGATGAGAATCAGTACCTCTAAATCCGAGACCATGGTTCTCAGGCGGAAAAGGGTGGAGAGCCCTCTCTGGGTCGGGGATAGGCTCTTGCCTCAAGTGGAGGAGTTCAAGTATCTCGGGGTCTTGTTCACGAGTGATGGTACAAGGGAGCGGGAGATTGACAGGCGGATTGGTGCTGGGTCAGCAGTGATGCGGGCTCTTTACCGGTCTGTTGTGGTAAAGAAAGAGCTGAGCCATAAGGCAAGGCTCTCGATTTACCGGTCGATCTACTTTCCCACCCTCACCTATGGTCATGAGCTTTGGGTAATGACCGAAAGAATAAGATCGCGAATACAAGCGGCCGAAATGAGTTTCCTCCGCAGGGTGTCTGGACTCTCCCTTAGAGATAGGGTGAGAAGTTCAGTCATCCGGGAGGGACTCGGAGTAGAGCCGCTGCTTCTTCACGTCGAGAGGAGCCAGCTGAGGTGGTTCGGGCATCTGGTTAGGATGCCTCCTGGACGCCTCCCTCGGGAGGTGTCACAGGCGAGTCCACATGGGAGGAGACCCCGGGGAAGAACCAGGACACGCTGGCGCGACTATATCGCCCAGCTGGCCTGGGAGCGCCTCGGAATCCCCCTTGGAGAGCTGGTGGAAGTGGCTGGGGAAAGGGAGGTCTGGGCTTCATTGCTTAGGATGCTGCCCCCGCGACCCGAACCCCGGAGAAGCGGAAGATAATGGATGGATGGATGGATAGTTCTCTCTCATACTTTGTTATGCAGAGAAATTCAGTTTAAAGAAAATGGTTTTTGTTTAGACTTTGGGGCTGATTTTCTTAGCTAGAACAAGGTCAGTCAGCCAAGCCATGTAACAGACTAAAAGACAGCAAACATGCTAAACAACCCCATCATTAATATCTCTGGCCTGAGTTAAAATGCACAATAAAGTGTTAAAATGCACATATCATAAAACTGTAGTACAAAAAACTAAAGAATGTAACTTGAGTGGATAACAAACTCATGCTTCAAATGTCCATGTTTTAGTCACACCTGCCTGAAGTAGCATCAAATCCAGGCTGAATGTCAGATAGCTCTGTACTCCTTAAACAGCATGTTATGTAAGTTTGAAAATTCTAGCTTCTTCAGCCAAAGAGTGCACTATTCGTCGAGTATGGATGTGGCTGAATATCAAATGCCCATGCTTTAGCTATATTATGCACTGCTGGGGAGCAGGAGCCAGTATTTATATTTCTACGTAGTGCACTGTGTATGGAGCAGGGAGCCATTTAAGATTTAGCCCAGGCATGGGAAATGGGGCACAGCATTTAGCTTGGTGCTAAATAAGACTGGAAAGATTAGCATTGTCATTGCAGTGGTAATTTGGTGAGCTCAAAGTACTTATTATGCAAAGGTTTTCGCATTAAACAGTGCTATGCTATGACGTTCATTATTATATGAAAAAAATTAAAAGGTTAATGAAATGACCACAATATACAGTGATGGAGGAATCAAACCACCTTCTCATTCATCAATCCATGGCTGCTTGGTAAAAAATACCATAGTCTAAATGAATAACGTTTCCTATACCCATTTACATTGTTTATTAGAAATAATTTTAGGCACTCCACTTCACATCATGCCTAAGAGCACCCTTTGCCATGATAAAATCGCAGTTAAACCTGACCTCTTGTGGCTTATTGCTTAAGTAATTAATGTTTGAATAGGATCTTTTTTTATTTATTAATTTGCATTTAATGAAAAAAATATTGCTGTTCATACAGTCTTTACTTTGTCCATCAGAAATGAAACACAGAATGTAAATCAGGTATAAACTTTAATATGCAACTACCTACGTAATTATCTAACTTTGCATTTACATTTGAGTAATGTAACGTAAAGCTAACATATATTAAAATGACTTTTAAGGGTCAACATATGTTGTGACGGCCTTAGTATTGGAAACATGGACCTTCAACCTTAAACGTTAAAAATAATGTAGAACTCCACATACTTGAAACATATACTCCAAACGTGTGTGCTCTTCCTGCACAACGTGAGGGGAGTCTCGGAGGACGTCAGTCACCTGCTGAGTCGTGAATTGGCACTTTTCTCTTAGGAGCCGAGAGACAGCGCTCACTCTCTTCACAGGTAGAGTCAGGATCTGAGGGTAGTGGCTTATCACCCTCTGCAAACTGCCTGATGATAGAAGACCAGAGTTTAGAATCTGCTTAAGCAACATAATAGAAACAAAGACCCAAACACTGCATCAAATATCTGCGTAACACTCGCAATTACACACCCTTCTTACGAAATATACCAATGCATCAATGCTTCTTTTGTTAAAGGTTATCCAACCGTTAGTTCCACAAACAGAAATCAGCCTCTACCAGCGTTACATCTGATAGCATGACTATGTGACTACTCATATCATTCCCCTGACTGCGGGTCACTCGTCAACAGCAGCAGCAGCAGCAGCAATCATTTTTGTTGGAAGGACTTGCAAGTATTGAAAACATATTGGAAGCAAAGTGCAGAGCTTTTTGTTGTAGTTGTGGGCTACAAAAGTTAACCAGTGTACTGCTTGAAATTCTTTATTAGGTACGAGTTTTGTCATAACTGTTACACTAGTATGCCACAAATAAGCACAAAGCACAGATAACACGATACACAAACAGTTCGTTTAGCTAAAGTCATTGGTGTTTGTCACTTTTCAAATGAAAAAAAGTAGCAAACCCTCAAGTGCCTTCTGCCACTGTTCTGTCCAGTTAGTTGTATCTAAAGTAGGCCACTTTGTTTTTAAGGCAGAGGACATATAGATAGGAATGGCTGGACTTTTGGGATTAGTCTGACATGAACACCCGACCGATAAGGACGAACTGTGGACCAGCAGTTACTGAAACTTAAATAACTTATATTTTCCACATTCTAGCAGTGCCTGACAGTCACAATGCACATGCTCCCACAGTGATATACACACGTTGTCAGTCATTTTAATTATACTGTCATATAATTTTTTAGCCATACTGCCCACTATTGCTTTGTTGTGCATTTTTTTTTACCTTTGCAAAATTGTACAAAGAAGCAATAATATTTAAGGTTGTGCACTTGTGCCTGGGACCAAATTACAGCATTGATGTTAACATACATTCTGTTACTTAAACTACTAATTATGAGCAACACCTTGGAGTAAAGAAACTACTGTTGCTTCATAGGTACTGGTGTTCAGTGTAATGATACAGGTATAGTTTAAAAAAAATACAGCCCTGCTAGGAAACTTTTCAAATCTTCAAATAAACATGTAGATGTAGGTCACGTGGACAGACAATACATTATAAAAATAAACGTCTCCTGTGAGAGAAAACCAGCTAGCTAACGATAGTGTTTCACTGGCTAGATTGTTTTGCTTGTGTTATTGATTGTACACCAGACATCAAGAGTGCTAGAAGACTCCGGGGTGGGTTTTATAGGGGCACACCTTTGTTAGAGGGTGATTTTGCAGCACCAAAATTCAACCAGTTGTCCCCAGATGTGTATTAACTTTACAATTCAGCATTTGGCTTACAAGACTAAGCATGGACACTCCCATCAAGATGATGAAGAGCTGCAAAACCAAAGCAAAGTTTTTTAGGATTTTACAAAATGTAACAGATATACTCAGTGTCATTTAAGAGGTCATACAAAGTTTTAGCATAACTCTGTCTAGCATTAATACACAAGCATTAGTTTTTCCTCAAAACAAATTCTCAATTTTTTTGAATTAAAAAAAAGTTAGTTTTCCCCCACCCATTGATTTCTGTGGGGCAGAGAGCTGCTTGTTTTCTTGTTTGCAATGCTCTTGTGGAGGGTACCCAATCCTGGTTTAGGAGATCTACTGTCCTGCAGAGTTTTGCTCCAACCCTGATCTACCACACCTAATCCAGGTAATTTGAAAGCATCTGAACATCAGTGCCAGGTGTACTAGATGTGAACTCACCAGGATGGTAGATCTCTAGGAACAGGATTGGGCACAATGCACAATGGCAAGCAGTAAAACAGTTCAACAGCATTATGTCCTGAGGTTACTGTATGAATTATGCATTAGTATTTAAATGTATTAAAATCTTTAGCATAAGATTAGAATTATGTAAAAGCAGGGACTATGAATACACTGTGTGCACAATTATTAGGCAAGTGAGTATTATCATTTTTAGGCATATTTTCTAACTCCAAGCTGGATAAACTTGAATGCTTAATGGATTTAAGCATAGCAGGTGATGTGTATCAGTGTAATGAGGGAGGGTGTGGCCTAAGGAGGGCAACGCCCTATATCAAGATGTGCATAATTATTAGGCAGCTTTTTTCTTTAGGCAAAATGGGCCAAAAAGAGATTGAACTGACTCTGACAAGTTAAAAATTACCAAAAGTCTCTCAGAGGGATGCAGAACTCTTGAAATTGCTAAGATATTGGGGTGTGATCACAGAACCATCAAATGTTTTGTTGCAAATAGTCAACAGGGTCGCAAGAAACGTGCTGAGAAAAAAAGACGCAAATTAACTGCCAAGGATTTGAGAAGAATCAAGCATGAAGCTACCAGGAACCCATTATCTTCCAGTTCTGTCATATTCCAGAACTGCCAACTAGCTGGAGTATCAAGAAGTACAAGATGTTCAGCGCTCAGAGACATGGCCAAGGTAAGGAAGGCTGAAACCCGACCACCAATGAACAAGACACATAAGCTGAAGTGTCTAGACTGGTCCAAGAAGAATCTGAAGACAGATTTTTCAAAGGTTTTATGGACTGATGAAATGAGAGTGACTCTTGACGGACCAGATGGATGGGCCTGTGGCTGGATCAGTAACGGGACAGAGCTCCACTTCGAGTCAGACGCCAGCGAGGTGGAGGTGGGGTACTGCTATGGGCTGGTATTATTAAAGATGAGCTGGTTGGACCTTTTCGGGTTGAAGATGGGCTCACAATCAACTCTCAAGCCTACTGCCAGTTTTTAGAAGACACTTTCTTTAAGCAGTGGTACAGAAAGAATCTGCATCTTTCAAAAAGACGATGATTTTGATGCAGGACATGCTCCATCACATGCATCCAAGTACTCCTCTGCATGGCTCGCCAGTAAAGGCATTAAAGATGAAAAACTTATGACATGGCCCCCTTCCTCACCTGACCTGAACCCAACTGAGAACTTGTGGGCAATTCTTAAACAGGAGATTTACAGTGAAGGAAAACAGTACACCTCTCTGAACAGGGTCTGGGAGGCTGTGGTTGCTGCTGCACAAACAGTTGATCGTCAACAGATCAAGAAACTGACAGACTCCATGAATGGAAGGCTTATCACTGTTATTGAAAAGAAGGGTGGCTACATTGGTCACTAATTTTTCTTTATTTCTTAGAAATGTTCTCATTGGAAAGCTTTGAGTTGTTTGTTTATAATTCTCACTTGAATGGATGAAAATAAAGTGAGATGGGAAAATGTGTGTTTTTCATTTAGTTGCGTAATAATTCTGCACCATTATAGTTGCCCAATTAATGTGCACATATAGATATTCTCCTTAGAAAGCCAAAACCTCACTTTATTTTTCTTAAACATTCATGTTTGAGGTTTATTAACATTTTGGATTAACCGAGAGCACTGGAGTTGGTCATTAATAAAAAATAATCCTCAAAAATAAGACTTGCCTATGTGCACACAGTGTACAATTCCATGGTAGAAAGTGAAAAATCCTGATTGGACCAATAGGACAGTGTCTGACCATGAAAAAGCCAAGCGTAAACTCAAACAAGATGCGGAGGAGTGGGAATGCTGTCTATTTATTCAGACCGCTGAAGGTGATTCTGCTGATCTGAGATGCACTGACGATCACGTGTAAACATTTGTAGGTAATCTTTACTCTTACAGCTCCTAATACAGCTCCTTTACTCCTAATGCTAACTGCATTTTCTCAGGTGATTCCCGAAAAGAATTCTTTGGATTTGCATGTAAGGGAAAAAGCAGCGCTCATGCAAAATTAGACTGCAGTCTGTCTAACACAGGTGTATGTGTGTTCAGATATAAATAAAAATGTGGTCAAACCTTTTCTGGATGCATATTGCATGACAGAACAGACTTTGTAAAAGCATTCGTCATGTTCTGGGGGGAGGGGGAGGGGTGTTACAGAGGGGGGGGGGGGTTATTATTTTTGTGCTGTATGTCACTTTAGAAGTGGCAGTTTCAAAATAAACATTTCAAGCTCTTAAAACAAACAAACAAAGAAATATTAAGTCACTTCACCTTCATGTAGACCAAGTTTCCTCAGATTTGTAATTCGCTGCTGTAACTGAGACCCTTTCACAGCGTACAGCTCTGGACACTTCTCCAAGATCTTGACCACACTGGTGGGGTTTAAGTCAAGGGCAAACAAACCTACCAGTATAGGTGCATCATGTTTGCATCTGTGTTTTTTTGCACCATCATACACCATCTCAGCCTGGGTCTCTGAGAAGCCCATTTCAGCCAAAGATCGCAACGTTAACTCTTTTCCAGGATGCTTTATGAGTTGAGGAGGCAAAGGAGTGGAACACAGCGCTCGACAAAAGCCCACTAACGCTGCTGTGTCTGACTCTTTCGCAGGAAGAGTCCATCGTTTCCAAGTCCATCGTAGAATCTGTCACAAAAGATAAAGAAAAACACTTACTGAATAGTTGGTTTCCATTATTAAAATATTGCAAGACCTGGACAAGTGTATGGCCTCAATAAATGGCCACTTCCTCTCGCCAAGCAATCAGCCATTCAATTCAATTCATTTTCGGTCCCTGTCAGGGAGGGCACACCATGATTAGTCAAATCACAGTGGCACGAAATAACCTGCTTTTCGGACCAAGATGGATCATGCAAAAAATGACGAGCCTGTATACTTATGACTACATTCAGTTAAGTCCAGAAATATTAAGATGCCAACAGAGTTTTTGTTGCTTTCTACCACAGCAAATTAGAGTTGAAATTAAATAATGAATATGAGCTCAAAGTGTCGACCTCCAGCTTTAAAGGTATTTACATCCAAATCAGGTGAATGCTGTAGAACATACGACAAACCTCCCACTCACATTTTTAAGGGCCTCTAAAGTAATAGGACAAACTAACAATCTTAATTTCAATCGGTCATTTTTAATACTTGGTTGTCAATGACTGCCTGAATCTGAAACCCACAGACATAACCAGATGCCGTTTCTTCAGTGTTGATGTTCTGCCAGGCCTTTACTGTAGCTGTCCTCAGTTCCTGCTTATTCTTGGTGTTTTACATTCAGGTTTGCCTTCAGAAAGTGAAATGCATGTTTGATTGGATTGAAGTCAGGTGATTGACAGCCATTGAAGGACAAAAGTCTTGGGCTGCTTTCATAGTATGCTTCAGGTCATTGCCCATCTGCACTGTGAAGTTCCATCCAAGGGGTTTTGAAGCACTTGGCTGTTCTACTGGCAGCCAAACATGCCCTTGCTGTAACACTACCTCCATCATGCTTGACAGATGAGATATCCTTTGGATCACTTTGGATTAGCATTTCCTTCCTTTCTCCATCTTCTTCTCTTCCCATTATTCTGGTAGAAGCCGATCTTTATTTCATCCCTCCATATGCTGTTGTTTCAGAGCTGTCCATACATTTTTAAAAATGTTTTTGGCAAAATCTTTCTGTTTTTGAGGCTTAACAATGACTTACATTTTTCAGTAAACACTATCTTTTGTTTAAGAGGCCCAATGATTTTTCAAAACTTCTACATAATTAAATGGCTAACGTTAACAAAATCATTCAGAGTCGTTTAAACTCTTCATTGTAGAGAAACCTACAGCTGTTCACAGCAGCAGTGATAGGAACCAGACGTCTGTAGTGTTTAATGCCTTCAATCATACAGAAAACTATTTGATGAAACGGTCGGCTGATTTGATGATTTGTAGAAGACAACACACCTCTTTCGTCTGTCACATGATTAGTGCAGTATTAGACTACATTTTGGAAAAAGTCACTCATGGTATATGGCAGGCTACTACAATAAAGTTTGCTGAATCAAATTATACCAGTTGCTGCTCATTGTGTAGCGTTACAGCCCACATGAGGCAGTCAGTCTATCTTTGCACTCAGTAACTCTGCTGTTTGTACTATGCACATGGTGAACGAGGCAAATCTCTAACCAACATTAACCTGGATTTAGATGGAGGCTAGAGATGCTTTCACGTTGATCTAATTGATATAATTATGCATTTTACATGGCTTGCAAAACTGTATACCTGCTAATGCATTTATTTGGTTAAATTCTGATTAATCTTGACTTTTTTTTTCATCAGATTTCAACCTGGACTATGTCAGAAAAAAGGACTTTGAATAGGCCTAATTTTCATTTAAACTGGAGGAAGAAAAGCAACCTATTCGCAAGAATTGGCTTCAAAATTAACCAACTGTTTATTTATTATAGATAGTGGTGGACAGTAACTAAGTAAATGTAATTTGTTACTGTACTTAAGTAGTTTTTTGTGTATCTGTACTTTACTTAAGTATTTCCATTTTGGGCAACTTTTTACTTTCACTCCACTACATTTCAAAGTCAAATCTCTTACTTTTCACTCCACTACATTTTGAGAAATCTGTCATTCTGTGTGTATAAAATGTAACATGTCAAAGCAAAAGAAGTGCAAAGCAAGAACACCAATCAGGGCACAGCGGTCACTTTGTTCTGAGCTTGTTTTGACCTGTTGGTCATGCAAACCCAGTGCAGCACACAGTTCAACGTCAGTGCAGCAGCGTAAAAATTTGGGAGCACATACGTCACCTAAATGATGAACTACCCTAACTTTGTGTAAATAGACCACAATATAGAAATATGTCCACATATTCACTTTTTTTCTGAATTCATACAAACACTTTCATTTTATAGTAAATTAGTTTCGGTTAGTTTATGTTTATGAACAGAGACCAACAGATCAATATAGTAAAGAAAACCTTTTGTGATTCTGAGTTTAAAGCCAGTTTTTATTCAACTTGTAACTAATTTACAAAGTAATCTTAAACTGAAACTTTGCTTGTGTGTAAAAAGTGATTTCAGAGCCACTCGGTTCTCCCTGATGGAAACTGCTTGCCTTCAGTGTTTTGTGCTTATGATCATTTTAATAGACGTCAGCGTCACTAATTAATAACATTCTATTAAAAGACTGCTTTACCAAGAGAGACACTGGAGGATTTTCACCTGAAATGAGTTCATGAAGCGAGTCTTGTTACAAAAATGATAACAGGACATCAGAGCCAGAATTACTCTTTTAGTACTTTTACTTTCGATACTTAAGTACATTTGAAGCCAAATACTTTTGTACTTTTACTCAAGTTGAGGTCTGGAGTAAGGACTTCTACTTTTACTGGAGTAATATTTTACTTTGGGTATCTCTACTTTAACTCAAGTACATGATTTGTGTACTCTGTCCACCTCTGTTTATAGACAGATAGATATGTATACTCGATATTAGGACTAGTAAAATTCCACGGTCGAATCACAGGTTTTACTAGAAACTGCATTACAGATCTCTCGTATTTGAGTTACAACTTGTATCGCTGGTGTCATTTTAAAACGCCTTGCCTGTCACCATGGCTGTAACATGAGTTTCTCTATAAATGAACCAAATTCATCAAATCATCTCAACCACCGAGTTACGCAAATACTTAGAAAAACTGCTGAAACGGCCCGTCAAAAGGTTCTCTACAGACGGACTAGTCCATCAAACAGACAACAGGGCAACACTCCTCTCCAACAGGACACAGAGCCCGTGACGTGCTGAACTCCGAGGCTCACAGTGCGGGTCCTGTTTCTCTGCCAAACATGAGAAAAACTAAACCAGCGGCTCACTCATAACACCTTACTCTATTTTCAGCTGTGCATGACCGACCCCGCAGTGAGGGAAGCCCCCCACAGAGTAAAGACGTTGAGAAAACACGTTTAAACTGTCTAACCTACCCGTAACGTTACCCCACAACCCTGGGCGGTCATGTTCGTGCGACTTCAAACTGCTCCCCTGAACACATCGGTGTTACCATAATGGTTCCGACCACAATCACGGTGTTGCCTCTTGGAGAATTGCGCGGGTTTCTCGAAATTTCTCCATAATTAAATGGACAATGTGTAAACAAGGTCTTTCAGAGTTATTAAGCATTGATGTGAAATGCTCTTTTTCAAAGAAACTGAGAATCAGAATAGGGTCCTGATATTAGTGTTGGTGTGTCTGATTCCTCAGATGTGGTTTAATGCTAGTTTTGAGATAGGATTTTGGCCTAACATGTATTTTTAACATCACTTCATAGCCATATTCGCACGGTCTCTTTCACCTACTTGGTAAACGTTTAGGAGCTAAAGAGTCTGTTGTAGTTCTGAAATTGAAATGTTCTCTCATTCCTGCTTGATAAAGGATTTCAGTTGCTGAACAGTTCAGGGTCTGCTTTTTTGTATTTTTTTTCAAATGGGTGACAAGTTTCTGGATGGCAGCTTATGTCACTCCAAAAACCTGTATAGATCGTTCAGCATTGATTGTGCCTTCACAGATGGGCAAGTCACCCATGCCATGTGTATTAACGCACTCCTGCACCATTCACGTGTGCTGGCTTTTCAACTGTGCACTGATAAGCCAGGCAGTCCTTCCCCTCTTTAGCCTAAGGACGCAGCGCACATGATTTCCAAAAAGAATTAAACATTTTAGATTTGCCAGAAAACAGGGTGCTTTTCCACTTCGCCTAAGTTAAACGAGCTTGGGCCCAGAGAAGGTGGCGGCGTTTCTGGATCTTGTTCATGTATGGTTTGTTCTTTGCACAATAGAGTTTTAACTTGGTGTGTGGATGCAGCAAAGAACTGTGTTCATAGACAGTGGTTTTTGGAAGTGTTCCTGGGCCCATGCAGTGATTTCCAATACAGAATCATGTCTGGTTTTAATGCAGTGCTGCCTGAGGGCCTGAAGATTGTGACCAGCCAATATTGGCTATGAGCCTTGTTCTTTTCTGCATCATCAATATTATGCATCATAGATGGTGAAATCCCCAAGTGTTTTTACTATTTTACATTGAGAAATGTTGTCCTTACAGTCTTACAGAGTGGCGAACCCCTCCTTTTTACTTCTGAAAGCCTCATCCTCAATGGGATGCTTTTCTTGCTCCCAATCATGTTACAGACCTGTTGCCGGTTAGCCTAATAGTTGGGAGATGTTGCACCAGGTGTTTTTTTTTCCTCTAGTCTTACACAACTTCATCAGCTTTTTGTTGCCCCCATCCCAACTTTTTTGAAAGGTGTTGCTGGCATCAAATTCAAAACGGGCATATATTTTTCAAAAAACAATAAAATGTCTCAGTTTTGACATTTCACATGTCATTTTCAATTCGATATTATGCATTAAAGTAATTTGCATATCATTGCATTGTTTTTATTTACATTTTTGCACAGCATATCAACTTTATACATTACATATGAAAATTTACACAAAAGTGTAGCTTCACTAGCCGTTTTGCTAGTAAATAAAATGGCTATATCTGTGTTTAGACTTTCCATTTTAAGATTTGGAAGCAAAAAAAGCAAAGAGACATGCTCTGTTAGATTTCTTTTATTAAAAGTTCTGCCTTCTGAAATATTTCAAGATACATTTCTGGCTTTACAAAGCCCATGTTTTATTTTGGAAAATAAAAAGTAACAAAATTCCAAAACCAAAATAAATCAATGCTAAACACTTTATTCGTGTAAATACATTGCAATCAAAATATTTAAAATGTGAATAATTTAGAGTTTAAAAATCAGCTTAGAATTTGTTGTTTACACAACATTCTTTTAAATTATTTTTGTCCAGGGTTCTTCATTAAGAGGTCAGAGCAAAACATACAAACAGTAGATTAACATCTGAAAACAGCAAAGCTTTATTAATTGCTTTTATAATCTTACTTATGTATTAATAAACAATTACGTTCAAAAACGAGTAACATCTTTAAATATGAAAATACAACATTCTGATAAGCAAGAGTGCAATGTTACATTTAAGGCCTCTTTAATTTGTAATTTAGAGACATTTCACTCACACCACATGATACAAGATCCTTTGACATTCACCACAGACAGGATTTATAGTGTTTAAAGAAACAGACAGACAGTTTTGTTCAAGCAAGACTTCATTTGAAAAGTAAACAGGTCAACCAACACAACTTCATGGAAGAAAAATGAAGATATAATTAGTGCAAAGTGCAAATTTTCCACCTTGTTTCCTTCTGTTGCCACTTTAGCCTGGTGAAGTTACCTCAGCCCAAAAGTACTTCCCAGCTTCCCCAGTCTTCATTCATCATTGAGATACTTCAGAAGTTCAGATTTCAGTGCTGCCATCATTCTCCTCTGTTCTTCATCTTCTTCCTCCTCCTCTTCATCATCTTCATACTGCAGAGATTTCTGGTCACCAGCCTGAGACTTAATGTCCCCCTGCTGAACACCTGGAACGCACTCGGCATGATCAGCAGAATCTGTATTCACAAATCGAAAAAGAGATAAAGCAGAGTTAATATTACAGCATGCGTCTTAACAGAAAGCTGGAGAATGCTTGGTCAATACTTTGCTGTTTAAGCTGTGTGCATCTTTTAGGGGTGTAACAAGGCACTGTGATACTGTAACACTGAAATGCGAAACTGACATTGTGGAGAATAGACAATCTGTTAATTACAGCATCTAATGCAAAACTAACACTTTTAAAATGACCATCTACTTCAGATATATTCCACAGTCCTTGTTACAGTGGATGTTTTCACAAAAACAGCTTTATAGAAATCTGGGCCCCAAGCCCCAGCTGAGAAGCCTATTTGACAATTAGAAATGGATCTACGAAAATCAGTGACCACGGTCAAGAGCTCAAGAGTGAGAACGAAAAATAAATCTATGAACACCAATGACTACTGTTAGAAGTATCGTGATGACATGTCACTATGAATATGTAGAGAATCCAGTGTGCGGCAGGTGAATAATAACTAGGACTGAACAGTTCTAGTTTGAGTCTGTGCAGGCTCCAATCAGGAGCATGAGTGGGATACAGGAAAGGCTTTCTGGCACAGCAGAAAGATAAATGGGTCATGCTTTTGGCTACAATGTGGTGGAACTGGACTCCAGCACCTGTCTCCCAGCTCTGGTGTCACTGTGCAACAGCATAATTACTCTAATAATTTTTAATATGAATCATCATGAGAATATCAAATAGTGCACCCAGTAGCATGAATCAAATCTGGAGCTGAGGCACTTTTACAGCTATAGTATCCTTTGTGCTCACCGTGGCTGCCAGGAAACACTTCCCACCAGCTGTACTCTGCCAGGTTAATGGGCTGCCGGATCCACGACTCCTGGAGCAGCTCCTCTAGAGTGATCCTTTGAGTCGGCACAGGATGGAGCAAGCCAACCAGCAGACCATACAACTCTGACAACAGACACATATAGACCCATCATGTCAGAACTAACACTCCTCTGATCACTCATCACTAGTTTACACATTTCAGCCCATTGCTGCTTGAAGAACGGGGTTGAGTTGGCGCTTAATTAGGTCAGGCTGCTTATGTCCAAAAAACAGGCCACTGACAGATATTCAAGCTCAGAGGCAGAACCAATTAAAATCTTCACTTCAATTTTGTGGTGGGCCCAAAAAACAACCAACCAAGCAAACTGTGCAACCACTGTGCATTATATATTAAATCACAGTTGCAACATTTCTTTCTTGCTAACCTAGGGTTTAATATTTTTCACAGATTCTAGATAGCAAAATTAAGCTACACTCCACACTGACTAGCCACTTCATGAATTTTTCTTAATAGAGGCAAGCCCCTCCGTGTGCAGCTCTTCCACCTTCTCCATCCAAGTTATACAGATGGTAACCAAACCATTTTGACCACTTTTGAAGATGTGTACCATCAATGTTTCAGCAAGCCATTTACAGCTGTGATGCAACACAGCACCAGAGATTTGAACATCACCTTCTGTCACTTATGACAGAACTTATGTCACATGTTAAACTGAAACTAGTTTATAAATTGGGATGAAATGTTGCCCATACAAGCACACAGAGCTCTCAAGTTGCATGTCATTCTGTAGTCAGCATGAAGCCCTGGTCTAAGCTGGATTTCTTTATGGCAGAAAATTCATGAGCGGATTTTGAAAAATCACTTATCTGGAGAACAAGGGTTCCAAACCAAACTTGTCACCTGAATTTCACCGGATTCTTACAAGGTCATTAAGGCGTTGAAATATGAACACTGCTGTATCTGTGCTAAAAGCACACTTAATGATCTTAATGCACAAGTAACTACCCTAATTGACAAAGTCTGCTGGTTTTGTTCTGTGTGTTTTCGTGAACTTTAATGTCTTATGATGTCAGTTCAGTGTACAGCGGTGCTAGATCATATGTAGTAAACTCATTTTCTGTTTAACGACCTCATAATTCAGTGGATTCAATGGCATTTTGTGGAACTATTTACGAAGGCTAGAACGTATCGTGTTTGGAACCATTTTGTTGCCCACAGGACATGAAAATGGCGATTTTCAAAAATGCCATTTAGTTTTGCTCTTGAGAAATCCAGCTTACACAGTTTTCCAACTTATTATGCAAATTGGATTTAAGTGTCAAAGATTACATTTTTTGTTTTTCAACTAAACCCATGGATGCCATTGTGTCTCAGGGATCTTTGGATCACTGAAATCAATTTCAGGCACCTGTGTTTGCCAGGTGAGCCCAATTAAACAAAAACTACTTAAGAAGGACATTCGACATTATTAAGCGGGCCACAGGTTTCAAGCAATATGGGAAAGAAAAAGTATCTCTCTACTGCCGAAAAGCATCAGATAGTGCAAAGCCTTTAGGGTCCCCGATTGCGTGAAAATGACCTCGGCAAAGTATACAGAGTTTCTGACTGACCACTTTCTTCCAAGTAAAAAGAAGTACAAAAAGAAGGACCGTGCCTTCCATAGCAAAATCATCTTCAAGCATGACAACGCACCATCTCATGCTGCAAAGAACATCTCCGTGTCATTGGCTGCCATGGGCATAAAAGGAGATAAACTCATGTTGTGGCCATCATCCTCCCCTGACCTCAACCCTATTGAGAACCTTTGGAGTAACCTCAAGCAAATGATCTATGCGGGTGAGAGGCAGTTCACATCAAAACAGATAAAATGTTTTGAAACTCTGGTGCATAATAATTTGGAAAAGTCATTTTGAGTTTTTTTATTTTTGAAAAGATACTGTTATCATTGTGAGGTTTGTTCAGTAAAATTCAATTTACACTGCAACGGTTGAGGACTTTCAAATTATACTGTCATTTGCATCGACCATTTAGGAAAAATCAGAGAAAAATACCATTTACATAATTTGGAATGCGGTATAGACATGAAGTTCATTGTGCTATTTACTAGGCTTGTCAATAAAATTATTGTGGCATCAAGAGTCCTGCTCAATGTTACAAAAGTGAGGCTTTGAGACAGAGGGAACTGCAAAGGAAATCGCAACTTCTCCCACAATGCAAGCTGTTTCTTTTAAAGATATATGAGAACATCTGACCATGAGCAGGTGTTGAATGAAACCATTCAATGTCAGTGGGGTTTTAATAGATTTATATTACTTTTCTATTTTAAACGAGTGTCTCTCTTGATAATGATATTTACATCTGTCCCACACACACACACACACACACACACACACACACACACACACACACACACACACACACACACACACACACACACACACACACACACACACACACACACACACACACACACACACACACACACACACACACACACACCTGTCGAGATGTCGCAGGGAGGGTTGAGTTTGGCTTGCAGAGTCTCCTCCACACTACAGAAAGGGTTCTCACTGAACAGCAGCGTATAGAGAAGCACTCCCAAAGACCACATCTCCAGCTCTGGTCCTTCATACCTACACATGCAAAATAGTCTTAGACCAGCAAGTATCTACAAAACACCATGGAAGCAGGCACAATGAATCAATACAATTTCTATGAGCCTGCCTGTTCCACTGTGTTCCAATATAATGTTATAATGCAGTAACTACCTTAAACAGTTAATGTAAACAGTTTGCTTTGCACCACTAAGAGTACAACAATAAAGACTGTAGAAGGAGATTCAACAGCACTGAATTTTAGAACATTAGAACAAATGATGTAGTTTTGATTGACCACTTTATAGAACCTTTTTGAAAAGGGTGGCACTAAAGCACTAAAAAGTTACTATTGTAACAAGCTCAACATCGTAACCACCTACAGTACATTCCCCTAAACCATCCGTCTCATCTTTCAGTGATTGCTTGGACGCTAAACTACAGGCAACTACCTCAATGTCATCATACAGTCTTCACCCTGACTTCATCTGGAAGGGAATGAAATGCTGTCTGGAGGAGCAGGTTTAGTGTAGAAGTAAAAGTAGAGGTTAATGCTTCAGTACATACGGGTTTCCCTGTAGCACCTCAGGGGAGCAGTACTCCAGTGTGCCACAGAACGTGTGGAACAGCTTGCCTGGCTGCAGCTTGGTGGCAGAGCCAAAATCGATCAGTTTGATGTGAAAATCCGTGTTTATGATGATGTTCTCATCTTTTATGTCCCTATGCAAAACACTTTTCCCATGCAGGTAAGTCACCGCCGACACCAGCTGGAACACAAACACACACTTCACATTAGGGGTGTGAAGATGCATATCTTTTCAAATTTGATAGGACTTTCGATTCTGACAAAGTCTGGGTTTCTGATATTTTAATGTGGTTATAAAAAATAAGTAAAAAAAAAATAAAATAAAAAAATTACAGTGCTCTTATTATACACACACACACACACACACACACACACACACACACACACACACACACACACACACTACACTGATTGGTTTGGCTCAGATAAAGTTCTCAAACAGAACCATCTTCGGTGCCTGGCACTCAAAATATTATGGCTGGGAAAAATAAATTCTTAGATGCGATTCATGATTCGCTATTGAAAGATTGTCAATCAATTTGCAAAGCTTCATAATTGGGTTTTTATATAGACTCTGTGTAGTAGTGGGCAGTATATCGGTTGAAATTCCACCTCAGGTATGAGTTTTGACAACCTTTATACTGGTGTGCCACAAAAAGATGGATATAACGCAGCATACAAACAATGAAAACCTAACATTAGCCTGATTAGCTGAGTCAGGGATGTCAGAGAAGTTTAAGTGAAAATGCAGCAGACCCTCTGTCATCTTCATCCATCTCATGAAAGACTCTCAGAAGTGAGAGGCATTTCAATGATACAGTTTCACATTTTGAAACACTTCAAATTCGATTTTTGCCAGTCTAGTATATTTTGATTAACTTATGAGCACCATTACTTGGTTCTCCCTGGACTAAATTAAACTCCTAATTCCCTGGTTCAGCCAAGTTGCAATCTACTACAAAACAGAAATCTGGCCTGAAGACTGCATTGAAAATGTCTAATGTTTATAAGAACACTTTAGCTCTTTTTCATTGTGAATTTTGTGAAATACACTAAATAGTATTATTTCCTTCTCTGGCAGTCTACTCCTATTTCCAGGCAACTATACCTCAAATGCACAGACCTGTCTAAAGATATAGCTGGCCAGGGGTTCGTCCAGTCTGGGTTGCATGTCGATAAAGTCAAATAGGTCAAGCCCATCTCCGTGTTTCTCCATCACCATCTGGAAGAAGCTCTCATTCTCAAATACCTCCAATACCTGCCCCATAAAACACAGCAGGTTGAGCATGTCACAGTCCATGATTCCTTAATGAAACACTGCATTTCTTCACAAGCACCATATTATAAATGACAAGTCGATTTCATCTCATACATTTGGGCACTAAAAAACATTCAGTACTAGGAGTATTCAACCACTGTTTTAGCCACAGATTACAGTTCATACCATACCATACATATCAGTGCCAGCTTGGCCTCAGTTTCAGTCTTAAGCTGAAAATTGGTAAATACACTAAGAGAAGAGGAAACTATCTAGAACAGCATGCATACCTTCACAATGTTGGGATGGCTCAGTCGGGCAAGTATGGCTATCTCCTGAGTGACCCGACCCAGTTCAGGGTCCTCCACCCAACACTCCCTCACCACCCTGCTTTTCCTGATAAATTTCACCACCACCTGAGACAGAGAGAAAAGAAGAAAGAAGGCATATAAAAGAGGGCTGAACTCAAAGTAGCTTTGTGCAATATCAATGTGAAATCTACTATTCTTTGATAAAAGGGAGAAACGGAATTATTATCTGTCCAAAAATAGCCAATAATTACAACTTGAGAGTTATTGCCTTATTTTTAGCATTCGCATCCACTGTGTAGTCACTAGAGATGGGCACTTCCATTCTCGCATGAACAGTGTAGTGTTTAACTATATACTTTAGACACTTAATTTCTCGCCTAATCAGAAACGCCATGGCTATACAAACTCAGAGCAGTATTCGCTTGTCTGCCTTCACACGCATATGAACATGGGTGACAGCCCACTCATAATTCACAGGGTTTAATATGTTTTTGGCCACCCATTGCAGCTATAACAGCTTCAATTCTTCTGGGAAGGTTTTCCACAAGGCTCAGGAGAGTGTTTATGGGAATTTTTGACCATTCTTCCAGAAGCACATTTGTGAGGTCAGACACTGATGTTGGACGAGAAGGCCTGGCTTGTAATCTCTGCACTAATTCATCCCAATGGTGTTCTATTGGGTTTAGGTCAGGACTCTGTGCAGGTGTTCTTGAGCTAATCTGAAGGCCAAGTGAAGTTTGGAGGTCTGTAGCGATTGACTCTATGCGTCTCAGCATCCGCTGACCCTGCTGTCATTTTACGTGGCCGACCACTTTGTGGCAGAGTTGCTGTCGTTCCTAATCGCTCTCACTTTGTTATAATACCACTGACCGTTGACTGTGGCATATTTAGTACAGAGAACATTTTACGACTGGACTTGTTACACAGGTGGCATCCCATCATAGTACCATGCTGGAATTCACCAAGCTCCTGAGAGTGACCCAGTCTTTCATAAATGTTTGTAGAAGCAGTCTACAGGCCTAGGTGCTTGGGTTTATACACCTGTGGCCATGGAAGTGATTGGAACACCTGAATTAAATTATCTGGATGGGTGAGTGAATACTTATGGCAATATAGTGTATGAATGTCAATTTTTGCATTCATGACAAGAGTGCCTGTGAAATAGCTACATCAAATAATGTGTGTTTACAGTAACTGACCTGGCTATGCAAAATTAGGTAATGTTTGTTTGCGCTAATCAAATTAAGAGGGCGAGTTATGTTTATTTATTTGATGCTTGTGAACACATTTGGTGGGCTTTACTGAGTAATATTTAGTTATTTCATGTAAATAACTAAACAGGGCAGCAAAGCGTAATTTTTTAGCTCAAGCTCAATGTGGACCATTATGAAGCAAGATAGCTAATCAGTCTGGCCACTGTAACTGTACTGTAACTACTGTAGCACAAAGGCAAACTGTCAACTGCAATTACTTACATGACAATGGTCAGCTAATACTTCAGGACTGTGAAAATACTACATATCAGTTCAGCCATACAAGGATGTTTTTCTGACAAATCTGTAATTAAGTTTAGAAATCACAGATTAGGAGTCCTCAATTTAAATGACTGGAGTCTCTGATGACCCTGCTCCTGTCTCTCACCTCCTGTCCATCACAGCGTCGGGAGGCGAGCCAGACAAAGCCGAAGGCTCCTTTTCCCACGGTGCGCAGCGGCTGGTAGTCCTCCTCAAACTGTCCTTCACATGCTCCAGACTGCTCCAGGTCCACTGAGGAGCACAAGCCCTCGGCTCGGGCTGCCACGCTTATTGCCTAAACAATGTTCAAATATAAAAAGGAGAGGTAGTCAGTCCAAATTCATGGGAAAAACACACTGCATAGTAGTCACGCATGCACCAACACTACAGATATAGCTCACAAAGAACTTCATTTCATACCTTGGTGTGTGAAAACAGGAAAAGGAAAAAAGGTACAGTGAGCTTAAAGTGTTGTGAGTGCCAGACCAGTCGCAGACACAAATATTGAAGAGCTAAAAATACAGACAACCAACACCAGCTGATATCATTTAGATTGTGAAAACACCAGAATTGGACCAACTCCAACAGTTGCGAAATGTTTCAGTTCTCAGCTGTCAAATTTCTCAAGTTAACATTCACAGATTGAGAACCAATTCCTTTAATATACTCAAGTCAGGGGATATAGAACCTAAAACAAAATGATTGTTTGCTGTAGTCAAAAGCCAAACTGTAAGGCAATTTGCCAAACTAAATGTCAACAGTGGCCCATGGCAATTCAATTTCTTCAGTAAGTTTGTTTTGACAAACAATATTAAAATGAATCAAGAAACACAGCAAAAATTAAGAAACAGCTAAATTAGAAGTGGAAGTAAAGAAATAACTTTCATATTGCATTTGATATTATCTATCACTCACATTTTGCAGGCTGGAATGGCGCATATTTGATTCAAATCAGATTTGAGCCACTTTCATTTGCGGTCCTAATCAGATACCAATCAGCTTTGATTCCATGCAACCTTAATGAGAATGGTCAGATTTTTTTTCCCCACTGTGTATACCCCAAACTTTGTGTTAACGTGGCAGCAACACCCAAGTTGAAGTAAGTGTTTACTGCAAAAATATTCTTTTCTGTTAATTAGTTTGGTTGAACAGTGTTGTGAACGACATTCACGTGACGTTGTGGACTTGGAGGTGCAGATGAGGTTCATTTCAGGGCGCAGATTAATTTGTGTTAATCCAAAATCGAGCAAAGAGACTTGCAATGTGAACGTAGCCTTTGACTCACCTCTCCCAGGCTGTAAGCAGAGTTGTCTTGAATTGAGAACTCTGATGTGGGGGACTGTGTACTCTGCAGTGTCTCCTGCTGCTGGAGGAGGAGATGACTCCCACTCAACCACACACAGTACAAAGCACGTCCGCTGGAGAGAGTGGCTCTGCGCACGTCATACTGCACCTCTACAGCAGAACACACAGAGACAGACATCAGACCTGACTAATGATCAAATATGGGCTGTTTGATGCCAACAGTTCAGATTAATATGACTGCTATACTCAACTAGTAGGGGAGTAACACTAAACCTTGATTCGACTCTATTCATGATGCTGGGCTTAAGGTTCTGTATTTTCACAGTATTTTGAACATGACTGAAAAATGAAAACAAATCAGGTTCTGATTTTATGCCATTTTTAAACTTAACAGTCCTCTAAAGGCTAAAAGCAGGTAAGGGTTCCATACCAATGGGTCTTCCATCCCTGTGATAGCAGTTGGCCTGAAACATGCCCTCCTGTATGAGGGGTAGCGGAGAGAGGGGTGTGGAAGGAGCATTCTGTGGCTTCTTTGGAGTTGAGGTCGCTGGAGTGTCACCCAACAACAGCATTCCACCACTCTGGGGATCGAGAACATGGCCTTTACTGAACTCTGAGAATGGAGTCCATGGTTCTGGATTCCAGTGATCTGGATTCTTCTCTAGGCGATTCAAAACTGTCTGCTGGGGGCTGATACAGCCTTCTTGATCTTTCAGCTTAGGGAGCGCACATTTTGGAGGGTTAACTGTCTCAGTTTCAGGGTCTGACTCCACGACGTAGGGTGAGGGTGTGCGCAGCAGCTCGGCTGTGTCGCATGAGGTCAGTGATTGGTCAAGGCCACCAGGAGGGTCTTGAATCTCCACACTCTCGTTCAGGTCCAGGTGTGCTAGGGCCTGTGCAATCACCTCACCATTAGTGTCCAGGTGCAAAAAGCAGCTGCCAGAGTCCAACACTTCTGCTTGTGTGTCGTCTGGCCTCCCAGGCCCTGCCCACTTCTCACAGAATCCAGAGGAAGACCGACTTCCGAGAGAGATCACCTCAAAACTGGAGTCCTGAAGGCCACCATCTGAACACAGGCTGCCCACTGCTGTACACTCTTTTCCTAAGCACTGGTCAGACCTGACTGGGTCCTGGATCTCATTGGAAAGCTGGTGCCTGGTTTGGAGTGAGGAATCTTGGGACTCCACCAAGGTGAAGGTCTGCAGAAGGGCCATGGTGGACTCAGCTGGGACAGATTCACTGCAGTGGGCTACTACTGCAGCTGCCTCTGCACAGAGATCTGCTGTGTCCTCCAGTCTGCATAAAGAACATCATTAATCATTAAAAGATTCGGGCCAGGCATGGAAAAGTCAGGCCCTGTAAGGCAACAGCAGTGTAACTGTTTAGTGTTAAACCGGCACTAATGGCTCCAGTTCAACTCATCAAGGCTGCGTCCAGAAATTTTTGCTACATTCCTTTGCCTCCCTTCTCACCAAGTACAATGTACACGATACAATGAATATATAAGCATAAATTTAACAACATTTAAATTATGGTTGAACTATGTTTGTGTCTGCAGTGAGGTCTCTCTAAAATCTGTTAAATGTCTCCCTGGGTAGCTTATACCTGTGTGACTTCCACTGCAAACCGCTTTGACAGGTATTTTAAACGGCATCTCTCGTGTCCTCTGGTATTTGGACAGCTAGTAAGACGAGGTCACAAAAAGGTTTCCAAGTCATGGAGAAGGAAGAGCAGCAGGAAAAAGCAGTAACATTTAGGGTTCCTGAACGCAGTCTAAGAGACAAGTCAAATGTCCAAAAGAATATCCACATACAAGAACACAGTAGAATCAAACTGATCTTCCTGAGCACTGCTGTTCCTGCGTTTACTGAACCTGAACCATTACGGTAATAATTTCTTATTAGACTAGCTATTAGACTTTTCTTATAAAGACTAACTGACTAACAAATATACTTTCAAAAATTGGACTTTCATGTTTTTGTTAAAAATATTTTTGCTTACCATGACATAAGAAATTTGACAAATCTACTTTCGTGACCCCATATCTATTATAAACCAAGGCCATTCTAAAAACTTTGTGCAACAATAGTGTTCTACTGGTTCCATAATGGTGCACTTTGCTTGGACGCTGGTCATTGCTTGTGATGTACATGGTCACTATGCTCTCATAGCGGTTATGCCAGCTCACAGAAATCAATTAGTTCCACATAAATTTCAGACAAAATTTACAGAAGCAGATCATCTTATTAGCGAACATATACAATTGTACACAACCAAAATGTTACACAGACCTGTGAAAAAGTATTTCTTCTATTTTTGCATATTTGTCACACTTATGTTTCAGGTCATTAGACTACTTTTAATATTGGACAAAGATAACCCAAGCAAACAAAAAAATTCTGTTTTTAAAATGATGATTCTATGGGTTCAATTTCACAAGCCACAACCAGGCTTATGCCATGTTCTAAAGGGATTCAAATACAAATGTGAAACAATTCATTGAAATCTACCAGTCTGGAAAGGGTTACAAAGACACTACTCAGGCTCTGGGACTCAGTGAACTACAGTGAGATCCATTATCACACACTGAGAAAACAGTGGTGTACCTTCCCAGGAGTGGCAGGCCTACCAAAATTTCTCCAAGACCATATCTAGAACTCAGAAGTCAGAGAACAAGGCCAAAAGCTAAAGAACTGCAGGCCTCACTTGCCTCAAAAAGAACACAAAGGCTCACCTTGCACTTGCCAGGGAAAAAAAAAAAAAAAACCCTCAACAGATAATATTGCGTGGACTGATCAGTTAAAGGTGGAACTACTTGGAAGACATGGGACCTGATACATCTGATGTAAACCGAACACTGCATTTCACCATAAGTGCATCACACCAACAGTAAAGCTCCTGTGTGGTTCCTTTTCTTCTGTATTACGTGTTATAATTTATGGAACCATTCTGTTCTCCAATAGAAAATCCTGAAGGAGAATGTCTGCTCGTTAGTTTGAGACCTAATGCTCAAGTGCAGTTGGGTTACGCAGCGGGACACTGATCTGAAGCACAAAACCAAGTCCACTTCTGAACGGTTCACACACACACACACACACACACACACACACACACACACACACACACACACACACACACACACACACACTCTAAAGGTACTGAAGAAAGGAAACCAAATATGAGAAAAACATGAAATGGGGCTCTTTCGTAGTTCTGATCGTTCAGCCAGCTCACAGATATAGTGTAGAATTTTTATGAACTAAAGTCTGAACTGCTGCTGTGCTTAAGGGATATTCTCTCTCCCTCAGCATTCTCTGTTAGCATTAGACCTTCCTGCATTCTAAAATCAATCAAACTTGTTAGAGAAATCTATGCAGCACCAGCTGCACTTTTACCTGTCCAGAGGCATGGAGGGGACTGCAGGGGAGTTATTGGTGCAGGGAGCTTTGCCTTGCTGTTCCAGTTTAGCCCGGACCCCAGCAAAGGCTCTTCTCGCTCTGCCAACACCTTCTCTCCTTTGCATGGCATGGTACTTGATGCTGTCACCAGCCAGCACTGGATTTAGATCTGCAGATGCACACATTTTCATTTAATTTCTATATAATACACTGTATATTATGAGCTCAATGACCAATCACCTGCACAATGCTATGCTGCTGTTACAGTTTACGTATAATTTACACAGTAAATCTACTCAGGAATGGACTCACAATTCAGATTCTAATACACCTTATTTTCTGTCTCACAGTCTTGTTTGCAACATAATCTAGGTCTTTATGACTTGTACTGTATGCTCCTGTAAAGGCCATGAGGGTATGTTTGTATACTGTACACTCCCATTCCAAAAAAAAAAAAAAAAAAAAAAGGCCCAAGTCCAAAATACAGATATTTTTCACTAATGGTTCTGGCCTAGTCAGAGTCAAGATTTAAACTGCATAGAGAATAATTGGTCTGGACACTAGCTTGGCAATGTTCTTCAACCGTTTGAAGCCACCAGTGCTGAGTGGAACAATCTGGTCCCTCCTTTCTGTCTGCAAGTTTGCTTTGTTTAAATCTGGAAGGTTTTGTTGCTCAATGTGGCCAAGAACTGACTACTCTGCCAGGAAGGGGCCATTTGACCTCTTTTTTTTTTTTCCTAACAACTGCTTCTTTTGAATAACCTAAAAAAAAAAAAAAAATATATATATATATATATATATATATATATATATATATATATATATATAAAATACTGAGATTTTTTTTCTTCCAGTCCAGCACACAAACCAGGACAGCCCAATACTAGTGTTGTCGATCTGCTGCCATGGAGAGCTCAGATCCGATGCATCTAACTCAATATTCATATGAATGTACCCATGAAGGCCTTCATTACCTCAATCAGGTGTTACATTAGGCTTGGATGTAAACTCTGCAGGGTGGTAGATCTTTAGGTTCAGGATCAAGCACCCCTGGCATAAACAAAGTTTGTCCAAAAGACAACTGCTATGTCAACATTTCTTTATAAAATCAAGGACAGTAATAGCAAATTTGACCCTGACCTCCCTTGGCTTTGTTATGGTGAGTAATTACCTCAGAGTAATAAACAGTATACAGAAGAATTCAGATAGCTGTGGCCACCATGATGTACAAAAAATATCAGATCAGCCAAACTGGCCACTATAGGCTCATACTTTAATAGCTGCATACAAACATTTACAAAATTATTTACAATCTTCTCTGAAAGTATTGGAAAGTATTAGAATGTTGCTTTGCCTGTACATTAAGGCAGTTGAGCTTGAGATTAAAAAACAAGTTAAACAAGTTAAACAATTTAGAACATGGTGCTTAAACACATCTAGATGAAAATATCAGAATGTTAGTTTTTGTTTCCTGATCTCTCTTATCTTTTGTTTTCAAACATTAATGTCTTCAGTGTATAGAAAAAATAAAAGAATCGGCCTTGCCGATGTAATATTTACGGATGTATTTGGTGATTAAGTTCCAGCTAAATTTTCACTAAAACTTTGTGCCCATGTGCATAAACATACATGATGTCAAGTACTTACCACACGTATCTTGCTGATCCTCCTTTGCTGACACAGCATCTGCAGACAGGCTTGAAGCACTGCCTTCAACATCATTAAGGCATTTACAGGAGTCTGAGAGAATAACAGAGACAATTGGAGCAAGAAAGAAACCATTTAACATTGGCACTTTATTATGAGTAAAGAACAATGTCTACAGTTTGTTGTATGGTATAGAGTGCTTTCCCAGCTCCGATTCAGCAAATGAGGAGCTTAAAGGATGGTTCAGTGAAAAATCAAGATTATATCACTTTCCGTCTGGTTCAGATATAGTAAATCAAGCAAGGCATGTTTGGTGTCCAGATTTTGCCTCTGTAATTTAGCACTAGGACTACAAGGCTAACAAACACTTTGTCAAGAGCCACCCAAAAATTTCTGTAAATACATCTGCAAATCCGCTTAGAGGTCTGCATTAAAGTTGTGTAGACTTGACATATCGGTTTTATACACAATATGACTTATAAAACAACCAAAACGTTTAGGTAGCCGAAGGTTGTGGGCCTTCACCTTGGACAATATGCGTTGCAAGTGGAGACATTTGTAGACCTGCATTTCCAAACTGAATCTAATGTCCATGTGTCTGCGTGACGTCTGTGCATGCGAAATGGAGCAAGCTTCTGCCTAGATGTGTTCTGAGAGTTTTGGGGAGGTATTTATTTAAAAAAAAAAAAAAAAAAAAAAAAAAAAAAAAGGACTTGTGTGACTTAACTTTTAGTGATTTGTAGTAACACTAGCCATGCAGCTCCAGCCCCAACATAAAGAGGTAAAATTAGGACACCAAACATTTCTCAGCTGATCAACTGCATCCTTTAATAATGCACTGATGGCTTATATTGTAGATTCCTGGCAGAGGCTGACTGGACAGAAAGAGCATGTACCTGTGTTGGAGTGGTTGGACACAGACTCATCTTGTGAGTGAGGTACAAGACTAGTGCTTCTGTCAAAAGCACACATCCTCTCATAAAAAGCTGGTATCAGGAAGGTGATATTCTAATACAACACACACACACACACACACACACACACACACACACACACGATAATCAAAAACAATTTCTCTGAAGATGTGTATTCTAACAGTTTGTTCATGTAAGAAATCATTCAGAATTAAAGCATATGACATGGCATAAACTGCATACATAAAACTAAAACACGTGCCTTTATTTGAAAAAGTTAGGGTTTTAGGAGAGTACCTTGCCAAGTAGCTGGGCCATGCTGTAACCCAGCAGTAGGGGGCAGTAAATGCTGCTGATGCTGTTAATGGTGCCGTTAGGATGGAGAGTCAGAAGGCTGCTCGAAGGAGCAAATGCCCACAGTGATCCAGTATACACCACACCCAAGCCAGGTGAGCAGACGCCATCTCTATTGCCCTCTTTGCCACCTGCAGAGCAAGAGAATGACTTGGTGTGATGTTTCTGTACTGGGCATCTTTAACAGGTTATTGACTAGCACTCATCTGAAGACCTTCAGAGTTTGAGATCATGCTACAATGCTCATATGGGCTTGAAAATTAGCCAACACCACAAACTTGGTAGGCCTCCAAGACTGCAAATAGGAAACACCGTCTTAGATTTAAAGTAGAAGACTGGTCTGAATTATATGTATACCTATTCGGAATGTTGGTATTTGTTTCACTATTTGGCTTACTCTTATGAAACCACCTCAAAACATGTTCTTCTGTTGCAACACATGCAGAATGTGGCTTGGTTTTGTCTTGTTGAAATAAGTATGGGTGTTCCTGAAAAAAGACATCATCTAGAAGGCAGCACACAATGCTCCAAAATGTGTTCAGAGTAAATGGTGCTGTCACTGATGTACAGGTTACCCTCTAATACACACCCTATGCCATAACAGAGTATGTCATTTCATTTTACAATAGTACATATCTGGACGTTCTTTTCTTCTTTGGCCTGGAGAACACAAAGTTCATAATTTCCATAAATAATCTGAAAAGTCTGCATTTACCTACTGTCTCAACTTTAACAGTATACAGACCATGAAAGAAAAAGCTGCAAAAAATATACACATACATGTTCAAATCTTACCACGTTGTGGTCCCATAAACAGGAAAATGTTCTTAAAACTCAAATAATTCAGGTTTACTTTTTATCATTAAAGTAGGCATCAGTATAATGCCTTTGGGTACATCACAAAAATAAATGCTTAAATCAATACTTAAATAAATCAACCACTACTTTTTACTCATTTTAATCTCTTACGTTTTTTCCCCCGGTATTTGTATTATATATTTGTGAAAAATAACCAATTTACAAATATTGACAAAGCTGCCTTAGTAAAGACGTTTTAGTTGTTGAATCGTAATACTTTGTAGCAATGAACAGGCAGACCTTAGCGGGGAAAATATTGAAACTACAAGAATATCTTAAATAGAACAGCTATTATTAATATGCATAAGAAATATGTTATAAGAACGGCATCTTGGCGAGTTTAATTGAATGCCTCATAAATGAATGCCATAGATCCATGTCTGCTTGCATAAGAGCACAATAAAATGCGCTTTCCACAAGTCTCCTGAATTTAGAAGTGCAAAGAGGTCAGTTTCAGCACTAATCTGAAGACCTTTGATGCACACCTGTCTCACCCTGTGAGACCCCCTGCACTGATCATAAGGGATTGAAAATGAATTAGGAAATATGTGGTCAAAAGTATGTGGTCACCTGATCATCACACCTATATGAGCTTGTTGGCCCTCTCTTTCCATTACATGAGCATTAATGTGCAACCTCAAACTTTGTAATGAGTGATGCAACAGAGGACAGGCATTTTAACATGCTTTGTGCTTCAGCACTCAGTGGCCCCGCTCTATAAGTCTACATGGTCTACCACTAAATGGCTGAGCTGCTGACACTTCCACTTCACGTAAACGGCATGGGGGCAGAACCAAGAGTACAGAAACTGTATGACTGTGCCATGTTTAATGTCACATGTTTAAAGTTCTGTACGATCCATTCTACATCCATGCTTATGGAGATTGCTTGGCTATGTGCTTGAATTCATTCACCTGTTAGAAACAAGTATGGCTGAAACACTGTAATTGGAAGGGGTTTCCACATACTTTTGCTCATATAGTGTATGACTTCAGTGGAGAAAACAAACTTGCAGTGCTACAGGCCTTCAGGACTGCATTTAGAAAACACTGACCAAAACTAAACATGAATTAAAGCAGAAGACTGCCTACTAACATTGATATAATAATGTAGGTTATTCTAAGATGAGGCTTAAAATCTAGAAGCCATGATGCAAAACAATCTAAAAAGAAATGCATGAACACAGACCTGGTCCAGCAGGACTGTGTTCTGTAATGTCAGCAAGTGAATTCTCATTGAGATCAGCTTTCCCTGATCCGTTTATTCTTCCTGAAGGGCTCCCACAGGATACAGCAGCCCGCAAACGGACACACACACGCAGTGCTGTACTGCTGCTGCCTTGTACACACAATCTCTGCACACGCAACATCTAAGAAAAGACACAACACACATATGCCACAACATAAAAACAGTTACACATTCATAATCATAAACCCAACAAGACTGTCATTTGTCATAGCAAAGCTGCATTTACGTTCTGTACTACATAGTGCATTAGCTATTAGCACACATCAACACTGCAACCCTACATGAAGTACTTTTTTCCCAGTCAGTGTGCAGGCTATAAATCAGCCTTCATAAGACCCAGTAAGGGTTAGTAGGAGTAGGAGTGAGAAATATAATGGAATTTAGCCTAATGACAAAGCTTTTCTGAGCATATAACAGATATCAGTACATAAAGAACACTGAAAAGCTGCATGCTTAATACAAAAGAGTCTAAACAGAATTTACTGAAGCGCAGCATGTAAAATTGTAAATTATTTACTAAACTGTTCATGTTTTAACTGGGACCTTGTGTTGGTTCCAGCTTACAGGGATATGCAAAAGACTTCCAGTGAGATCAAATGATTTGTTGATTTTCTCATAAAAAAAATTCTCCACAGGGAACACACTCAAATGTGGCTTTATTTCTGCTAATTTTAGAGCACAATTTAAATTTATTTGCTGTTGAGTTTAACATACATATATATATATATAAAATTTTTGCAATCATTTTGCACAGGCCACATTTTATTTTATTCTCCCAACATGCTAAACTCAGCGAATTCCTTAATTGTGCATTCAAATGTGCAGAAGCGTGTTCTCTTAAAAGAATGCATTAACTACTTTTCTTTTACTTTTAAAAAAAAAAAAAAAAAAAAAAAGTCAACGTATCACTTGACATACAAACAAATGTATTAACCTCTTTATACTCATGTATGATGGAAATGTCTTCAAACATCTCAATATCTTTGGGCCATGTTGCCTACTCCTACATTTGAATGGTGTGATACAGACCTTAGGTACGGTCTTGCAGTGCAGTGGAACATGCAGTGATGGCATCAGCAAAGTGACCGACAGCCCAGTCACCTCATCAGGGTCACAGTAACCATTGAGATGAGCAAAGGCAGAATCACAGCTGAGGATCCCACCCTAAAACAAAAAAGGAACATTAAGCTTAAACCTGCCACAGGAACAGCAAGAATTGAAACTACTGTTAGAAAGTCAGTTTTCTCTGACATAAGCTCAATAAAGGTAAAGTCAAGGCTGCACTGACCTCAAAACGAATAGATTAGGATTCTCTACAACCCAACTAAATAAATTGTCAAATCACACCACAATGTGGTTCATTTAGAGTTATGATTATTTTAAAACATAAAACATGATTTATTTAAACCATAATGATCATACAAGTGGAGGAGCTATTTACACATTAGGTAAATTAAGACAACAGAACATATTTTTTGCATATTATTAGAATAAACTGTAACATTACTTAATCTATGCAGTCATTGGTTGTGATGATTTATGTTCCCTTGTTCCCTTCCACACATTCACAAAACGGCACACTGGAGATGTGTGTCATAAAGGTGTCTGTGCGGTCTCTGGTCCCCAGAGGGATGACTGGATCCATTCTATACGTGTTTTATATTTTTATAATATAATATAATATACATACATACATACATACATACATCACACACACACAGTCTGTGCACTCAACACTCTTAAGTTCAATATGTTGTATCTGAAACCAAATTTGCAAATTTTAGTACCTATGCTTTAAGCTATGCAGTGGCAGGATTCTCCTGTTCCAGAGCTGAAGAATTAACTACTTTAAATAGCCCCCATTTCTTCTGTTTAATGAATTCCTTCATCAACAATACTCTACACAACCCATTTGAACTGAGAGACAGTTTGCACCAACAAAATGCTTTGAACTACCCCACAAACATCAAGAATCTGACCTCCTGAGAGAAGGAGAAGTGGGCTGATATCCTGTCCACTCTCTCCAGGAGTAGCACACAGGTGTGGTGGTCACATGACAGTGTCCACACAGACACAGGCAACTCTGCCCCAGTCTTACTTACTGCATTTACCTGCAAAGAGAAATAGGTAGGAATGTCTTAGTTCTACAGACAGTGAACTAGATCGTTGAATCGTTGAATGTCTCTTATTGGTTAAAACACAAGTTTTTGTACCACTTTTCCAAACACAGTGAACAAGTTCCCAGCAGAGTCAAGATTTTCTTCACCCAAGACATCCTCAGTCATTTGATGGGTCTTCAGGATAGATGTCAGCGATTGACCAATGAGATCACTGCGATGACATTCCAACAGCCTGCAAGCTTGCTTGTTCACATCCACCACCTACAATTGAGATACATAAACACAAAATTGCTCCAAACTGCTGGTGGCTTGTATGTGAGCAAAAATACACATTTCAGCCTTAACACAGAAATCATTTCACACCTCTCATTCATGTGAGCTGTTACATTTCTACTGAAGTTCAACAGACTGGTAGCATTTTTAAGATCTAAAACAACTCTCAGCTACCCAGGTTTTAAAATTAAATTGCAAATCCTTGGAGGTATACCTCTGCTGTGTTCCAATCCACAGTCACAGTGGCCTTATTAGGGTTGTGTATAAGCTGTGAACCCTTCTTTCCAGCGCAGTGACTCTGAGGAGATCCAGAGACCAAATGCCTGAGCAATGAGCTCTCCAGTCCTGCAGAGGACAAACCTGGAGCCCGGCACCGGCCAGGAGAGCTAGGCAGGCCGGACATGACAACGTCTTTCACTACTGATGGGCTTGTTTTGGCATCGCCTACAAATAAAGAGTCACGTTGTTACATGTATATATGAATACTGCAGATTAATTCTGTACATTCAGAATTTTCAGCCTGTATTAAAAACACAATTGTAGAATTCGGTAACTACTGTTAGCTAGCTTTTCTAACTTATCTTTCCGATAAGTCAGTCAACAGTCAAAATAGTCTTAGATTGCAAATAGGTACTAAAAACCTTTAGGGCATTTTTTTTCATATCTTCATGCTTAGGCATGCTAAAACAACGATCACTACAGCTAACATCAGGACGTTATCAACAACAAGTAAAAGCCAGTCCTGTTCAGTCTCTCCGTCTTCTTTTCCTGCTAAAACATCTGCAGTCTTCTGGCAGCCTCTGCCATGATGTCCATCCTGGGAATAGCGAGCAGGCTTTTCATGTCTAGCTGTAGCCATAGTTGTTGATGTGTGACGTGGTACCGTAAACCATCACGTAATTCTCGTCAGAAGTTTTGTGCCCACTCCTCCACAGTTACAAAGCACTACAGCAGGCGTACCGAATCAGAAGTGGCAATGACAGAGATTCTGTTCTATTATTCTATTATAAATCAGTGAAACATCAAAATGATTTTGAAGCTTGTCTTTTAAGTTAAAATTGACATAAATTGTTGAACTGTAGAGAAAAGCAACTGTCAAAGATTTCTTCACAGTGGTGGTGACAGGAACCAGGGGTTATGTCTACAATGCAAATACAGTCATTTTGTTATACGATTCAAAATGACCAGTGAACCTACATGTGTCATCTGAGTTTAGAAGTGTTATACTGATAACAATTAAATGGTGGTAAAGAAACAGGGAAAAAACTATTTTCTTTGGGCAATGTGTTACTTTACAAGACTCTGCATGTACCCTTCAGTCATGAACTGATCTTTTAAAATATGTTACCATAAAACTACATATCAAATATAACTAAACTACATATGAAATAATATAAAATATCAACTATAACAGTAAAATAATGTCCCAGGCACCAGGAAGCAGATTTGTATTCGTTTTGTGTAATAATTCAATGTGAATAATTAAATGGCTTTCATGGCCATCAAGTGCTTCGGATTCCCATCAGCACCACCTATAAGACTTCTGTTTCACATCAAACTACTCTGAATGACTGAGTAATCGGTGGAGTTCTCCTTTGAAAGAAACCCAAGCAGTTCCTTGTGATGGGACCACAGCTAAACCGACAGGTTATTGGTGATGAGCGTAATATAAACAGCATGTTTATGAAGAGCTATACAGACAGAACTTCCGAAACGTTACATGTTACGACTGTTCTTGTTGAAGCAGCAGATGATCTGCATCTTGTCTCACGAGGGCTAAATCTCTAACCGTTCAGCGTCTTATGGGAAACTGTGATCACCATCGCTACTAAACTTCTTTAAAGCAACAAGCAAGCGGTTACCTGCAGCAGAGCGTGGACTGTGCTGGCTGAAGTTCCTCTTTGCTGTAGGTCTCAGACAGGGATGAGTCTGGCTCGTGTTTGATGAGTCATCTCCCGCTAGGCCGGAGCTGTCGTTGGGAACCGAACACACACGGTCGCCCTGGGCACCGCCAGCACTGCCAGCACTGCCCTTCTGTTTATCAATGATGTGGCGCCACAGCGACATCGTCTGCACTCGGAACGCACAAGAACCACACGAGTATCATTTTAAAGGGAATCCCACCGATTTTCAGAATTTCTTTATAATGTAATCTTAAAAGGTGTAAACATAGCCGTTCAGACTGCTATGGTGTGAAATAGTCAATTCTACAGAAATCTGCTAAGCTAGTTATGTGAGAACTGTTCACTGTGATCGCTTTAATGTCTCAAACTCCCTCACATTAAGCTTCTACCTGAAATAGCGACCAACATGTTACCCGATGCCGATAGGTTGAGTTACGGTTTTGGTCTAAAGTGTGTTTTTAAAATACATACAGGACGGGTATATAAATGCAAGGTGTTGTAAGGCAAAAAAGGGCGATTTTAGTGACTTTACATATAAAAGCATATAAAACACGCATTCACCGGTTGATTTGGAAAAGTAAATAAAACTGCCATATTGGTGTTGTAGGCATTATGCCTCTCGGTCGGGAAGTTCCTCAGCAATAAACCACTCTGAATGATTTATGTGGAAATGTTGAAGAATCGGCGGAACCTCGCTTTAACCACATTAACTAGCTAGTTAGCTACTAATTCTGGCCTTTAACGCTCTATTGTAAATATTAAGTTACAAACACTATTTGAAACCCGTAATGTTGCTTCAGAGCAGATTTTATTTCTGCTAGCTAACTGGTTGGATACTTGGGCTCCGCTACGTTAACTGAAAAGATCTGACAAACAGAAAACGCCAAAAGCAGTGTTGCTTACCAGCGCCGCTAGTTAGATAGCATGTTAGCTAGCTACCAAACAAACAAGCGGATCTGAATGAATCCGGAGTCAGATTTTATTTCCTCTAGAGAGTTCGCTCGACTCACCTGCTGCTGTATCTTTACTTAAAACCGAAAGCTCCTCTGCCTGGCTGACCGTTTGTCTGCCAGGCCGCCACGACACGACGACCCCTTGGAGACACAAAACAAGCCGCTTTACTCCAAACTTAAAGCTATTGAAACGGTTTCGCAAAAGCGAGAGCGTTTAATGGAACGAGCGAGTGACATAAAGTAGCAAAAGTAATACGTTAAGAAGTTTGGTCAAAAGAGAAGTGAACTCAGTTTCTCTTGTGTTGAAAGCTGTTTTTTTCCGTGTTTGGCGCGGATGTAATTGAATGAATGTGACGTAGAATGAGCAGCCAATGAAAAAGCCTGTTTTTCAAGCGGGGCGGTCAATTCGTCCAATGACGTTTCAGTAGGCGGGACCGTCCTTGTTAGGATTGTAAACTGAAGTATCCATGGAAACAGGCATCGGGCAGCATATTCGTAACCATGTGGTGTAATAGCTTTCTGTGAAGAAGCTTTTAGAGGCGTTAAGCTCTTAAGATGTCTGGTTCCTATCACCACCACTGGAATAATCCTCTAGAAAGGAGCATTCCACTCTATCGGAGTTACTTAGCATCATGCCATTGGGGCAGTCGTGGGCTGGAAGTTAGGGAACTAGCCCTGTGACCGGAAGGTTGCCGGTTCGATCCCCAGTGCCGACAGCACACGACTGAGGTGTCCTTGAGCAAGACACCTAACCCACAATTGCTGTGGATAGGGCTGCCCACTGCTCGGGGCAAGTGTTCTCACTGCCCCCTAGTGTGTGTGTGTATTCACTAGTGTGTATGTGGTATTTCACTTAACGGATGGGTTAAATGTGGAGGTGGAATTTCCCTGTTTGTGGGATTAATAAAGTATCACTTAACTTATTGATTTAATTATACAGAAAACTGGGGGGATAACAGTGGAATGACCTTTTATTATCACAACCTTCTTAATCTGCATAAATCACTGAAGGCACAAATGTGTGGTGAGGAGCCGTTTTATTTCAGCGCTAAAAACAAACTCTACAATGATGTATTACAGCCTAATCATTTCACGAATTTGTAAACCCTGACCATTTCATCTGAATGGTCAGCCGTAAACAAATTGCATAATCTATGCATCATACCAAATGCCAGCCTACCACAACCCTTTGCAAGTATATATTTTTTTTCATTTTCTGAAGCTCAAATGCTAGCGAACACAGCAGCATGGCCATTGCTGTCCATAGCAAAGCCAATGATTAAATACAAAGCATACAGTCTTAGGATTTAAGCTTCAAACCCAACAGCAGAAATAGCAGGTTCCTTGGAACAGGTTCATATCCATCTATGGTAACATAGACCACAGTACAACTTTGATCAGACAACATGTTTACAATGGGTAAAGGACACATTTCTTGAACTGAGAATATTGGTTTTTCTGTGGGGGAATAATATTTGGAGCACAGTTTGTAGAACACAGTAACAGTCCACAGCACTGTTTGCATGTTTTTTTCCATCTTGTTTGGTCACCCACCGATGAATCCAGCTACCACAACTCAATCCCATAGGCACTGCACCTGCTAGATTGATGCTTTATTTTGTCAGGCTAGACTATTCACACAAACCAGTTTCAACTGCCCTTTGAGGATAAGTCCAGTGTGGTTAAAGAGTCAAAAGAGGGTTGACTTTGGTATATATGGATGACGAACCGCTAATTGTGTCTTAATATACCCATTAGCATATTTAGAATATGGGCTTTCACGGTTCAGGTGTTTGTCCACAGGGGTCTTCACACATACACACTGACACACAGTAGATCTTGGGATTGAGGGCTAGAGGAGGCATGCATGGCTCTGTTGACTGGCCCTGAATACACCAGAACGCTGAGAATGACACCTCTGGAAGAGCAGGTGAGGGACACCCGGGTTGAAAACAACAGACAGGTCCATCCTCCTCAGTCCCAGAAATCCAGGCGTCAGCACTACTGGGCCTCAGTGGTGGTAGTCTTTCTTACTGTGGGGTTTGTTACCCAGGATTTTGTCGATCTCTGAGGCAATGTGAGGAGTAATCTTTGGGAGAACCTGAAAAGAAAGGTAAAATCTTCTGAATATTTGGTACATATAAACAAAGTCAACAGACTTAAGTTTAAGGTTGCTGCTCAATTGAGATATATGCATGACATAAATTTAAGGGACTTTTGACTTCATCAGTTCTGTCGTCGTCTAGTTCTTCATCAGTGGTCAGTTTCTGATCCTGTCAGCTGGATATATTTGTTGGTTGACGGACTGTTCTTATCTTTTTTGTGGGTTGAACATTTTGTAATGTCATTTGTGAGGGAACCCTTCCCTCAAAGTCAAAACTTGGTAAAAGACGTGTCTTCTGAGGATGTAAGTGAGTAATCTGCTATTATCATCATGTCTTCGTTCATATAATGTTCCTTTTGTAATTGAGGCCTAAACATTAAATCAGACCTTCTTTTTGAGTCTGTGTGTGCTACATTAATAAGTAAAGATGTATTACATGGTCCAAAAACCCCTGCGAAATCCAACCCAACGTCTCTGATTTTTACATTATTATTTCAGACTTTACAAGGTAGCTCACTGCTGCTCACATGCATGATATTTTAGTGTTTTTGTATTATTCAGTAACACTACCTTTCAATTTGAACAAAACGTCTAACACAGTGCAGCTTTGGCTAATAAAGCTATTTCTTTCATTTTATAACTCATTTAACTCATTTCCCATGACCATTTTTCAACCTCATTTTTTTATGTAGAATGATACAGGTTGTAAACTGTGCCTTAAGAAAACCAGTCAGTATCTGGTGTGAACATCATATGCCTCACATAGTGCAACATATCTCCTTTGCATAGAGTTGATCAGGTTGTTGATTGTGGCCTGTGGAATGTTGATCCACTCCTCTTCAATGGCTGTGCGAAGTTGCTGGATATTGGCAGGAACTGGAACACACTGTCATATACGCTGATCCAGAGTATCCCAAACATGCTGTCTGGTGAGTATGCTGGCCACGCAAGAACTGGAATGTTTTCAGCTTCCAGGAATTGGGTACAGATCCTTGCAACATGGAGCCGTGCATTATCATGCTGCAACATGAGGTGATGGTCGTGGATGAATGGCACAACAACTGGCCTCAGGATCTCGTCACGGTATCTCTGTGCATTCAAAATGTCATCGATAAAATGCACCTGTGTTCATTGTCCATAACATATGCCTGCCTATACCATAACCCCACCGCCACCATGGGCCACTCGATTCACCACGTTGACGTCAACCAACTGCTCACCCACACAATGGCATACAAGCGGTCTTGTACAGTGAAAACCGGGATTCATCTGTGAAGAGAACACCTCTGCAACGTGCCAGACACCATCGATGTGAGCATTTGCCCACTCAAGTCGGTTACGACGACAAACTACAGTCAGGTGGTGACCCCGATGACGACGACAAGCATGCAGATGAGCTTCCCTGAGACAGTTTCTGACAGTTTGTGCAGAAATTCTTTGGTTATGCAAACCAATCGTGGCTGGTCTCAGACGATCTTGGAGGTGAAGATGCTGGGTGTGGAGGTCCTGGGCTGGTGTGGTTACACGTGATCTGCGATTGTGAGGCCGGTTGGATGTACTGCCAAATTCTCTGAAATGCCTTTGGAGATGGCTTATGGTAGAGAAATAAACATTCAATTCATGGGCAACAGCTGTGGTGGACATTACTGCAGTCAGCATGCCAATTGCACACTCCCTCAAAACCTGCGACATCTGTGGCATTGTGCTGTGTGATAAAACTGTACATTTTAGAGTGGCCTTTTATTGTGGCCAGCCTAAGGCACACCTGTGCAATAATCAACATCTTGATATTCCACACCTCTGAGGTGGATGGATTATCTCAGTGAAGGAGAGGTGCTCACTAACACAGATTTAGACACATTTGTGAACAATATTTGAGAGAAAATGGCCTTTTGTGTACATAGAAAAAGTCTTAGACCTTTGAGTTCAGCTCATGACAAATGGGAGCAAAAACAAAAGTGTTGCATTTATATTTTTGTTCAGTGTATATTGCTGCTGTTGGAACAAAACCTCCAATTTTGTTGTTTTTCAGTTTTTGACATAGTTTGAAAATGCCCATTGCTCTTTATATTATGTATACATTTCATCATGAATGGTCCAAAAGAAATGGCCTAATATAACTTTGAAAAAAGTCTGGCTCCATTGACCTATTTTGAAAGTAATGTAAGTTTTTTATTTCTCCTGTACAGCTAGCATTTTGGAGATAAGAGGTTTTGTTTCGACAGCGGCGACTTTTAGTTTCAGTGCATCTGTACAGTGCTGGCCGAATCATAATAAGAGCTTGTCGTGCCTGTATTGCACCCAGGTTCTCTGTGAGCTGTGCAGGGTTGGACGTCCCTAAAAGAACTGAACTGACTCCCTCGTTCCGTAGGCACCAGGCTGCAGCAGAGGAGAAGAGAGGAATGTCAGTGAGTCATTAATGTTGTTAAATAATGCAGTAACAGTTCTGTGAAGTATGTGAGGCAAAGGGTTTGTGTTTTGGACTCACCGACGGCGAGTTGTGGCAGTGTACAGTTGAGTTTTTCAGTGATATGTCTCAGCTCCTTCAGCTTAGCCTGCTGTTTCCTCCCATCCTCACTCACTATCTTATCCTTCAGCCACTGGTACGACTGCACACACACATACACACACAACAGAAACAGCACAAATTAGTTTGGTTTAAGTTCCAGTGAACCTGATTTCTTTCTAATTAGATTTACATTACACAAAGGGTATCCTATGAATAACATTCTAAAGGCTAATAGATGGCTGATTTCTCCTCTCTCAATGTAAATTGGTCAGCCCTAATCTTGGGTAAAGCTTATGTTAGCATTGCACGAACCAATCACAATGCAGATCTGGTTTGTACACCCAAACAGCGTTAACAACATCATGCATTCCTCATAATCTCATAGGTAGCAACAGATACAGTGGGGGAAATAAATATTCAATGTGTTGACAATGTTTTTATGAAACATATTACCAATGCAGCTATTCACATTAAATTTAGGCCGGACATTGGTATGAACTCAATGCTGCCCAGCAAAGTAGAATGACACAGGAAAAAAGTATTGAATGTAGTAAGTATTATATCTCGGGCGGCACGGTGGCGTGGTGGGTAGCGCTGTCGCCTCACAGCGAGGAGGGCCTGGGTTCGATTCCCTGGCCGGGTGACCAGGGTCCTCTCTGTGTGGAGTTTGCATGTTCTCCCCGTGTCTGCGTGGGTTTCCTCCGGGTTCTCCGGTTTCCTCCCACAGTCCAAAGACATGCAGTCAGGCCAATTGGACATGCTAAATTACCCCTAGGTGTGAGTGTGTGAGTGACTGTCTGTGTCTGTGTGTCTGCCCTGCGATGGACTGGCGACCTGTCCAGGGTGTATCCTGCCTTCCGCCTGAAGACTGCTGGGATAGGCTCCCCGCGACCCTGACGGAGAAGCGGCTTAGAAAATGGATGGATGGATGGATGGATGGATGGAAGTATTATATCTCCCACCTGTGCTAATTAAAATCAGCTGGGTTAGTGTGTTGGTAGGTCAGTACCTCCATTCTTTGAAAACAAAATCCTTTGTCACCAAGCTGTCATGCAAGAAACATCTCATGATGTTCAGAGATAATGAGCTCACTCAAGACGTTTGCACAAGAGTGATGAGCAGCATAGCAATGGCACTGGTTATGGATGGATTTGAAAACTTCTAAATGTTAATATGAGCACCACTGAGGCAATTATCAGCAAGTAGAAAGAACACCACTCGACCATCAGCTGGCCACATGCAGGAGTTCATTTCATGTAAATAGCTGCATTTGGAATTATGTTTCATAAAAAAAAACATGTTAAGATTAGTGACTGTCAGCGGTTGTTGCACTCTAGCACATTCATAAGACATACATTTATATACATAGTTACTTATCTGTCTGACTATCTATGAGTCTATTTATCAGGGCTGGGCTTCTCAAAAGCATCTTAGCACAAAGATCATTGGTAAATGATAAAGACAGCATCACATCAAACACTCTCTCTACCAGTTAAGATGATCTTAATACTACAAAACTTTTGGGAAACTGGGCCCTGTTCTTTTGAGCTTTGTGTAAAGTCTAAACATTGGACCACTGGTGCAGGCCAACCTTCATGGATGCCCTGGAGGATTCTGGGACACCGTTCTCGTATTTTCCTGTGATGATTCCGCAGGCCAGAGGAGACCAGGACACCACACCCACACCTACAATGGAAACACATAGAAAACAACGATGCAAGAGCATATCTATAGCAGTGCCTGTGTATTTTGGCATGTCCTTTGCATGCTTACATGCTTTATTGGTCATGTAAATCATAGGTGTCAACTCAAACACCATTTTGGAGGTTTACATCCATATAAGGCTGGTAGATGGGAAATCCAGTCTAATCCAGGTTCCCATTAAACTCTGGCCAATACATCTTTTATGCTTGCCTTTGTGTTTTTTACCTTCTGTTTTTTAAGACTTACTGGCCTGAAAAGTAATTTGCTCAAACTCTGGGTTATGGTATAGTAGCATATTAGCTAATGACACTGGGCAAAGACCTGTGTTCCTGAGATAACACTGTGCAATACGTGTCAAAACAAACTTCACTGCTGTGAGACTGCAGCCAAAGCAAAAAACAAGTCTCTCACTTGCTGCTCTGTACAAAACAATCATTTGTGAAAGTTATGCAGGTTTGTTATTTAACCGGTTAGTTAGTCTTCTTGTGACCCAAGTAGGTTCATTTTCTCATGATATCCTATTAAAATAGTAGTGCTTGATTTTTCTAGTGCATCCCACACATTTTTATTTACACACAACAAATACGTGGTTAGCTAGTCAGGTCAAAATGTTTTCTTATGCACGTGGGCCTCAATCAAAATTCTGCTCACATTTCTGAAAAAGAAAGAAGCAAAAATATTGCTTTCACTGTAAAAATAGATTTATTTCATCTACAAAAAACGGGAAGTGCTTTAATAATAACATATGATGTATCATTTAAGGATGGATTGACACAATGAATTTGCATTTTCTCTTGTTTTGTCAAAAAATAGCTTTTTAGCTCTTGATCCCTTTGACTGACCAAGGGAAATGTAACATTAATAGATTAATTCACTGCATTACTTTGTCAGTGGGGGCTACATATAGCCGTACCTATCTTATGATAGAGCTCAGGCAGCTGCACCTCCACTTTGTCTCTCTGGAAGAAATGATACTCAGCCTGCTCGCACACTGGAGGAATCAGGTTAAACTGCCTAGCCACAGAATACGCCTCCTGGAGAGACAGAGAGAGAGAGAGAGAGAGAGAGAGAGAGAGAGAGACACAGAGAGAGAGAATAAATCTAGGGTTTGTGAATAATGTTAGTGCATAAAAATATGCAAATAGGGCGGGCAATATCTCACTATTTTATTGTTATCATGATAAATGATAAACATATAGTCGTATGCAAATGTTTGAACACACCTGCTCAAATGAAACATTTTGTGGATTATCTATGCAAAAATAAGTGAACACATCCTTACCTGCACTTTTTCTATATCCTTTAATCATTTTTATTTTTTATTATTTCCACACAATGTAAAGACAAAGAACTAAAAATAGCAAAAAATGGAGATGCTTGCTTTTTTAGATTGTAGCATTATGCAAGTGGGTTGCCTTCTATCTAATCTCCTGAGAAATATCTCCTGAAAAATGAATGACTTGTACGTAGTGGAAATTTGGACACAGTATGAACTTTTGCACAGTATTATATGTTAAAGTAGATTTTATTCCAAGTGATTTTAGAATATTTCTGTTCGTCCATTCATCATGAAATGTTCACACAATGGAAATGGCAGCTGACTTTAAAATATACAAAACCATTTATGAGGTTTTGATGTGACAGTGATGACATTTTCACACAAATGAATTATTAATGCACATTTTGTAACCAAAATGTATGGCACTCATTACATAACTTTATTACATTGAGGTAAACTGACTGACAGATAGTTAGTCATATGCAAAAGTTTAGGCACTCCTAGTTTAATGACACGGCTGTTTCTTTGAAGTGAATATAAATGAAAACATCCTCTACAGAGAACACACATCTGCACATTTTAAAGCACCATTACTGTTTATTTGCTGAACATATTGGGAAATAAAATAAAATATAAAATGTGTCCAGTGCAAAAGTTCCCTAATATATTAAACTCATCCAACATATAGAAATGTATTACTGTTTGCTCATACAGAGGAAGTGTTCATTTATTTTGACTTAGAAATGCAACAAATTGTAATTTGTAAGCAGAAATGCCCAACTTTAGCATATGACTGTATACGACAACAAAAGTATTATAAAAATAAAATGTTCAACTGACCATGATCTCCATGGCGGTCCAGCGTGACGTCCCCCAGTACATGGCCATTCCCTGGTTAATAGCGTGAGTCATCGCCCTCACAATTTCTGGGAAAAAATTACAAGCATCACCGTATATACACAGCTCTCCAAATGATGACCGCAAGATAATCCATAACACACACAACCACTGTGCTCACTCTGTCTGCAAACACATGGTTTGTGTTTATGGCTTTGCCATTTATATTCAACACATTGGCAATTCATTATAATTATATTCCACTTTCATATGGAATATAATGGTAATATCATCATGTAATACATGTAATTCATATTTTCAACTTGTAAATCAATGTCGAAAGAGTCTGACTATTTAAGGAATTTTCCATGTGCCACTAAAATGATATATGCTAAAAAATTGGCCAAATATGGACTATAGACACTTCACCCATCCCCTTTGCCAGAGAGGTTGAGGTGTGGGCGAAAGGTGTGGGCGAAAGTGAGGTGTGGGCGAAAGTGTGCACTTGCACCTTGTTCACTACACTTATCTAGTGCACTTCATTAGAACGTCAGCAAACGTACATTCCCTAAAATGAGGACACTACATGAGCTTATGTGATCCACTTAGGCTACTTCAGGATTTAGCAAAGTACAGTTTGACTGCTCTCTGTGTAGAAGCAAGTGCTCTGCAGTCAAGGTGATAATCTGTGTGATTTTTACTGATGCAGTTAATTAAAATGCTTGTAATGACTGAAGTACCTGGGATGGGGTCAGTTAGAATGGAGCAATATGTAGCCAAACTGTTCTCTGGGTTTAGTGTTTTTGGCTTGAACTACTATTTCGTCCTCCTGTTTACTCTCTCTTTCTCTCCCTCTATCTTTCTTGTTTTCTCTCTCTTATATATGTATATACACACACACACATACAAAATTGAACTACTGAACATATTTGCTGAATTTAACCAATTGAAAAAAATAAAACATGTGGCCATGTGCAACATATAGGGTCCATTTTTTATGTTATCTGTGAAACTCAGTAATTAAATAGAAATTGTACACAAACATTTGAGAGAAGTGCCATTTTTAAGTCCCTGGTGAGGAGCATACACCCCTTCTAGTCAGTATTAACTTATTTTCACTCAGAAGCTGTCAAAGTTGCTGCTGGAAATGCTTGCTGTAGGGCAATGACAGGTCCAGAATTTGCTTTCACACTCTTCTTCAGAATCTGACCAAACAGACTACAGGTCAAATATTATCTTTTACACATCTTTAGTAGTACTTGGGATTAGTTTTACATGGGGAGGTGAAGTGATGTAATTTGTACCAGTGTTTCTCAGTGATTTTAGTCCCATCTGAATATCAGTCGTTTTTACGCACTGTGTGCTGTCACATCAGTAGAGATTCTGACATCTTTTACCTTCTGAGGTTATATTAATCTCCTGCGAATCGATATCCAATCATATTCTTAAGTTTCTTCAGCATGGAGGCACTCAAAGAAGCATTTATTTGTGTTCTCTGTGGCAAAAGTCAAGCCCATAAGTACTGTTCCACCTCAAGCGTACAACTCAGAACTTGAAAACGTAAAAATCACAGAAGAAATGTTTGATTTGTACTAATGTTGACTGTTAGCTGTGAATTCCCCAGTTGATGATTATGCTAGTGACACTATATTCACTTAAGACAGCAAGACAGATGAACAGGGTAAACTAAATAATGTCTTGCATCAGTGCAATAGTGCTTAGTGGATATACTGGGCAAAGAATGTTGGAGATGGAGCTGCCGGGTAGAAGGAGAAGAGGTAGACCTCAGAGAAGGTTTATGGATGTAGTGAAGGTGGACATGGAGATGGTTGGTGTAAAAGTAGAGGAGACAGTGGATAGGGCAAGATGGAGGCGGATGATCCGCTGTGGCGACCCCTAAAGGGAGCAGCCGAAAGAAGAAGAAGATCAGTGCAATAGTGCTGTTGTCTAATCTATCATTTCTGTATTTGCGTGGGATAAAGTAGGAAATTGGTAATGATTCGCTGTGTTTCATATATTTATTTGTTTTTATTCTAATGTTATATTTTTTCTAATGTGTTTTTACTTTACACACTTAAATAATTTGTAACCCCTTAAAATCTCAGGCTTATTCTTATTATAGATAGATAAAGGTGTGTAATACAACTTTGGGCCTACTGGTGGGCCCTGGCCGTTTAAGAGGTTAAACAATTTTCATGGCTGCCTGACTTTTGTAGACTAGTTACGCAGTCTCTGTCTCTCTCTCTCTCTGTCTCTCTCTCTCTCTCTCTCTTACTGTCCCTTTATATTTACACACATACATAATAATATTAATTATAATTACACTTGCAATTCTAAAAATGAATTTGACTTGTGAACGACAAAAAAACCCAAGTCTTGTTTTTTTTGTTAGGTGCTCTAGATGGCGTATTTTCTCAGAATTGAAGCTGCTTGCTCTGCAGGTTGCTGACGCAGTAGGGATAATGCGGGAAGTCCCGGTTATCCCACACACCACGTACACACAACACACTAGACTAGAGCTGAGTAACAGCACTGGTGATGAAGAGTGACACTATAAACAGAACTGCTCAGATTTAGTCAAACATAGTTATTGAATACCAAATAAAAAACGCAACTACTAGGGTGAAAATTCCTGTGTGCACTGAAAGTGAACACTGCAACTACTCCACTGCAAAGAAATACGAAATAGAACAGATGTTGAGTACACAGTGCAAATGCATCCTCTTATGTTGGTACCTGGATCAGAATTTCGTACCGTTTTGTCTGTCTATGCATTTCCCGGAGGACCTCTGACACCTCCCTGCAGTGTTTTCGGAAAATTAAGTGCTGGCTTGCCAATTTGTTATGAAATCTGTCACTGCGACTGTACTGCGGAAAACAATGAGCTGTGCATAGACTCACACATGCATCCGTCACTTTATTAGGAACATCTACCTTGCAGCTTTTTGGTGTACAGTTATCTTATTTGTATTAGACTTCCTGTAGCTCTTGACTGAATGTTTGGGTGGTGTGGTACACCCATACCAGCACCACACACACTTTTATTTCACACAAATAATCTGATCAACAAAGCCACTGTAGTCAGAAACTGACCACTGATGAATAGAATAGAGAACAAGTGACAAATTACATATGACAACAGACAGTAGTACTCTTGCAGTACTGGACACAAAGTCAGAGACAACCTTTTTTATTTCTAGTCAAAACTGCCAATAAAAGTTATTCATTTTTCAGTGTTGGGAATAAGGCAGGAAACATATAATTAACAGATAATTACACAGGAAAAAATCATCTCAAATCTATCAGTATTTAACTTATTTTCTCTTGACTTTTGTACATTCTACTGCCACTTCAACTCTTCCATTCTCCCATCTTTAAACTTAACCAGTTAGTGCTTTGTACTCCCAACAAAAGCTGTTCCCAAATCTACCACTGACATTATGTTCCCCTTCAAAAAGACACTTAGAGTCACACAAGCAACTACCCAAACTCATCATAGCAGCCTTACAAATCTCTTTCTCATGGGCATCTAAATTGGAGCTATTTCTGGTTAGATTAGATGATTAGATTTAAGATAATCCATTTGCAGAAGGAAAAGAAAAGGAACAGAAAAAAATAGAATTTTCAAATCTGTAAAGAAAACAATAATGAAAGCTATATAGAAAATGGTTCTCCTAACAGACCTGATTGTTCACTAAAACTAAAAACAGCGCTTAAAGCTGTCATCTTTGAGAGATAAGAGAAAATAAAGCTTCACTCTTACTTTAGATCTAAAACATTTTTTGGTCTGTCCTTCGTTTTGGTCTGTCCTTCCACTGTGAGAAGACAACTCAGCACTATGGGTCTGAAAGGATGTGTAGCTGACAAGAAGCTGTTACTGAGAAAAGAAGAAATATTGCACTAGAAAACCAAAACTGGAGATTTGAAGGAACTGACATATGGAGTAAGCTTATGTCCTGATGAATCAAAATTTTGAATTCTGAGATTGCCTTGGATTATGATTATCTTAAAATGCAACCAATTTCTAAGACTGAATTTAGGAGGCGTGGAAAAATATCCTTGCAGACCTCTTTAAAAAACTATATTTAGTTGTTGAGATATAAATGTTCTGCTTTTTCCTGATACTGAAAAATGAACATTTCATACTTCATGGCTGTGGAATTGAATTAAATGAAAGAGTGGTTTTGCAAAGTATTGTACCTAAAGGGCATATAGGGTCACTGTTTCTAATAAAGTGGCCAGTGAGAGGAAGTACACAGTTGGTGTTTCTAATAAAGCAGACAGTGTGCATGAGTTAACAGACCACATGCTGTGCGCTTAGTGTAAAATAATTAGTTCCTTTTAATTACTTCCAGAGCCGTCAAAAGAGACTCTAACAAAAGCTGTGATCGTCTCAAAATGCCGTCAGTCATTTTGATGTCAGCAAGCTTGTGAATGATGTAACTGTTTGTGGCCATCTGTTCTTGAACGGTTCCAGCATTTCACCTATGTCTCTTTTTCACAGCAGTTTGAGTGATCCAGAACTAATCATCCAACATCATTGCATTAATTTTTTGTCAAATAAACTAATATATTCAATATATATTTGAATACACTATTTACACTATAGTAAGAAAATAAGTAACATGCCTAACTGCAGCAAATGCTCTATCAAGTAAATTTTCAGCATCCTCAAAAGTGACAAGTACAAACAAGTGACCTCAACCTGAGCGCAGCAGGACAGTTGCTGAAACTGTTGTACATAGGCCTCTTGTGGTGCTTTTTTCAAAATTACTTTTCTGTAAAATCTACTACACTGAAGGAAATCCTACCTTATAAATATCCCAGGATTATTAGCTACTATGCTACAAAGCATATAACTATGCTAGAAAAAGTCTGCTACCTCAGGCAAACCATTCAGTTACATCAAACAAGAACAAATTTCTGCCTCTTAGCATTACTTAGCTTATACAATTACCATCTATCATCCCAGTTTCCAAAAAAGTTGGGCAGAAGCTTGGCTGTGTCTGTGAATGAGAGAGAAATTCTGATGGTGCTTTGGCGTTATATGATTTTAACTCTTTTGTTTCCAAACAAAACTTAACAATAAGGGTATGACTACAATGTTTAAAATTTTGCAAAATATTTGTGTATGTTCCCAGAAATCATTAGGGCTTCCTTGTTCCCTGAATATTACCACATTTATTAAAGAGTTGAAAAGAGTTACTTTATTTTATGACAAAATGTGCTGTATATCAGCTATTATTCTTTTCATACACACACACACACACACACACACACACACACACACACACACACACACACACACACACACACACACACACACACACACATACATACATACACACACACACACATATATATATATATATAAGAAACGTGCTGAGAAGAAAAGACGCAAATTAACTGCCAAGGATTTGAGAAGAATCAAGCATGAAGCTACCAGGAACCCATTATCTTCCAGTTCTGTCATATTCCAGAACTGTAACCTAGCTGGAGTATCAAGAAGTACAAGATGTTCAGCGCTCTGAGACACGGCCAAGGTAAGGAAGGCTGAAACCCGACCACCACTGAACAAGACACATAAGCTGAAGTGTCTAGACTGGTCCAAGAAGAATCTGAAGACAGATTTTTCAAAGGTTTTATGGACTGATTAAATGAGAGTGACTCTTGATGGACCAGATGGATGGGCCCATGGCTGGATCAGTAACGGGACAGAGTTCCACTTCGAGTCAGACGCCAGCGAGGTGGAGGTGGGGTACTGCTATGGGCTGGTATTATTAAAGATGAGCTGGTTGGACCTTTTCGGGTTGAAGATGGGCTCAAAATCAACTCCCAAGCCTACTGCCAGTTTTTAGAAGACACTTTGTTTAAGCAGTGGTACAGGAAGAATCTGCTTAAGAATCGGCTCGCCAGTAAAGGCATTAAAGATGAAAAACTTATGACATGGCCCCCTTCCTCACCTGACCTGAACCCAACTGAGAACTTGTGGGCAATTCTTAAACAGGAGATTTACAGTGAAGGAAAACAGTACACCTCTCTGAACAGGGTCTGGGAGGCTGTAGTTGCTGCTGCACAGAAAGTTGATCGTCAACAGATCAAGAAACTGACAGACTTCATGAATGGAAGGCTTATCACTGTTATTGAAAAGAAGGGTGGCTACATTGGTCACTCATTTTTCTTTATTTCTTAGAAATGTTCTCATTGGAAAGCTTTGAGTTGTTTGTTTATAATTCTCACTTGAACGGATGAAAATAAGTGAGATGGGAAAATGTGTGTTTTTCATTTAGTTGCGTAATAATTCTGCACCATTATAGTTGCCCAATTAATGTGCACATATAGATATTCTCCTTAGAAAGCCAAAACCTCACTTTATTTTTCTTAAACATTCATGTTTGAGGTTTATTAACATTTTGGATTAACCGAGAGCACTGTAGCCTAATAATTGTGCACACAGTGTGGCATATAGGTTTGATATTTCTACATTTCTATAATAATGGGATATAATAGTAGGACTATTCATAATATAGGTTTGATATTCAATGTAAAGCCCAATGCCAACAACGACAATGCATCATGGAAAAAAAAATGTATTTCAAAGGAAATGAAAAATGAAATATAATGAAAGTGAAATTTCAAGTATTTGTTCTGGGAAGGAAATACATAGACATGAGCTTTAGATTCGTGTTTGATTTGGCTTTTAGATCAAAATGTCTTCGCATTCAACAACCCTGGCTGGTTCTGTACATCTGTACATGTTTGAATGCCCTGCCTGTATAAAGCAGTCACTCTGTGTCAGAGAATACCGGCATTGCATTTCTCGGTGCCACTGCTGTGTTGTTTATTTTGGTACACTGGGCACGCTCTAGGCATTCTTTGCCCATTATTCAACTAGCAGCAGAGTCCACTGACTTCACCATCCATCTTAAGGACACAATGCAGGAGACAAGGACCATTAATGTTTTTTTTTCCATCTCTCAGTGCTGTCATGATAACAATGTTTAAGAGGAGCATTTCAATATCAATGACATAAGAGGTAAGGGAAGTTGATGAAAACAGGCTTTGTTGAAAAGCATAATGAAAGTCAAAGAGACATTAACATTTGATGCTTTATAGATTTCTTTCTCATATGCATTGATGGCTAAAGTAGGTTAGATCTAAGATTGTCTAGTTAAGGACAGGGAAAGCCAACAGAAATTATGTAAAGAAACAGGAGTTCAAAAAGTGATGAAAAGATTTAGAGACAATGTGACTCATGCAGGGCCTGGCAGACCACTAAACCTGTCACTATCAGATGAACACCACTTAAAGCTCTTATCTTTGAAAAATCCACAGGGTTTTCCGTCCATCCTTCTGCTGTAAGAAGGCAACTCAGAGCTATGCATCTGAAAGGATCTGATAGCTGCTTAAGAAACTGTTACTGAGAAAAGAAAACAAAAAAGAAGAAGAATTCCACTAAAGCACCAAAACTGGAGAGGTGAGATGTATCTAAAGGTTGGATTGTGGGAAGCACAAAATGAAACCAACTTCAAAGACTGAACTGGACGTGGAAAGCGCTGTGGTAAGACAGTATATAAGTGGAACATTTGAACATCAAAAAGTGTGAGGGAAAAAAAGAGAGAGCTGAAAATAGCAAGCTTTGTTTTAAAGTGTAATGAATAAAAGTCCTCTACCCACTCGTTCATTAGCAAACGTGTGTGTGTCCAAACTGCGGCACGGTGCCATAAGTGTGTGTGTGTAGGAGAGAACAGTGGGAGGAAGTAATGAGAGGATGTCAGCTGAGCACAATACATCTGTTCCTACAGAGAGAGAGAGAGAGAGAGAGAGAGAGAGAGAGAGAGCAGGAGAGAGAGAGAAAGAGAAAGAGAGAGAGAAAGAGAGGGAGGGAGAGAGGCAAAGAGAGAGAGAAAGAGAGAGAGAGAGAGAAAGAGAAAGAAAGAGAGAGAGAGAAAGAGAGATAGAAGAGGCCAAATGCCCACTGCCTCTCCAGCTATAAGCTTCAAAGTTTGTTCGTTCATGTCACACTCTTGATAACAAGCAGCCTCTCCAGAGACATCAGCACACGACTGCATGCTGACTGAGGTCTGTCCTGTCTGACCACACTCATACTTCTTTGGTTACTTTTGTATTAGCAAAAGTCATTGTACTCACCGAAGCGGTTCAAGTTTTCTCCTGTTTAATTCCTGTTTCCAAGGCTGTGTTCTTCAGCTGTATTTCTCTCCTCATTTCCAACTTCAAAATTCAGTTCTCCTCTCTACAGCAGCATATCCTGTTTGCAGGCCTTGTCAATCTCAACCTGAGCTGTATCATATGCTTCTCTTCGCTTGCATTGCTTGACTGACAGCAGTCGATTATTTACAGTTTTTTAACATCACTGTCCAAAAAAGTTCCTCCAAAGTAGTAACTGTGCAAAAGAAGGCAAAACCTTTTCTTTTAAGGTAAGACAATGTAATGAGATTTTGTTTTTAGTCATTCTGAAGCATTTCTATTGTTCCATTCATCATGACATTTAGACATTTTGTGAAGGACACCTGCAGTGCTTAAAGGAGCTGTAGATGTTGTGTTCTCCTGATTTAAAGTGTTCTAATCTGGTCGATTTAAGTTTGCTGAGCTCTAGGATGCTCATTTATTTGCATGTTTACTTCCAGCTTACCATTGTTTTTACTCTGCACATTCCAAGTTCTGACTGACATTTAGTTTTTGCAGCTTTGAATTCTCTTTTCTCGCTTGTAAACATCAGCAATTAAACGTCTAAGGCTTTAACATAAAAGGCTTTAATCTATCTGCATCATACACACAAGCTGTGCTCAGAGGAATCATTAGGTCCTCTTCCATTATATCACTTGTGCCTTCCAACCTGCATCTTCTACTGCAATCACAGTCTTGAAAAACATTCTGCTGCACCTATCAACATTTCACAGCCTTTCACAACCTTGCTGCAGGCTTCAATTTCAGAATGTGTGATAAGTCGATAAGATAAAAAAATCCTGTCTTTGTACTGATTTTAATTACAGGTCATAGGGGATTTACATTGCATTCTGTTTTTATTTCAATGTCCCAACATGAGAAATTGAAGTTATACATAATGTTTTCCCAGCCCAGAGGTTCAGACCTTGTACCCACATTGTTAAAAAAGTTAATATTTATTCTGCATAAAGAATCCTGCCCCCGCCTGCAGTGGACTGGTTACCCACCCGCTCCTGTGCACAACACTAAAAATTAGTCCCACACAGGACCCATGCAGGCCTCTAGTTTTAAGCTCAATTGACAACTTTTTAAGCTTTTTAAGCAATATTTGTATTTTTTAACGACCTTGTAATTCAGAGGATCCAGTGGTAATGGAGAGAGGAAAGTTCACAGGACAAAACGTATCGGGTTCTGAACATTTGTATTTAACACAGGATGCGATAGAGGCGACTTTTCGAAAACCCTATTCATTCTGCCCATAGAGAAATGGAGCTTAGACCCGGAGTTCCTAATATGGACACAAGAACATGGTGCCGAATACAAAATGACGACATGACTACAGTGGTCTATTGATGACATGTCAGATAGATGATGAGTTTAGGATTAATTTAACCTTCACTTAGCTTTATGGTCTTCAGCTGGATTTCTCGTCTAAGCTGGACAAAGAAAGGGGGAAATGTAGGGGGTTTCGGACTGCAATGCAGAGACTGCAGTCCTGGTGTATGTGTGTGTGTAGATAGCTCAGTGACTGTGTATATGTGCATGTGCGCCTGAATAACTGTCCATGTATGTGTGTGTGTGTGTGTGTGTGTGTGTGTGTGTGTGTGCGCGTTAAATAACCTGTCATTTTCTAATAATGTGTAGGAGGGCAAGGAGGTGCTGCAGTACTGCTGAAAGGTTTGTGTATGTGTATGTACATATGTGTGTGTGGGGGGTGGGAGGAAGGGAAACTTCTTATCCTGTTTGAGTAGAGATGACTGTTCCTAATGCATCTGTGATGTGTGCTGAGCTCTAAATGAACAGTTATAATAAAGATTATTTTACTAAAGAAATATGTACATTTTCACTTCTGTTAAAGCAGATGCAAACTCCAAGCCAGAACTGATGAAGAACAGGCAAAACTAGAGATGGGCAATATGACAAAAATATGTTTTCAAGATATTTTTAAAATATGCACTATATATTACAATAACAGACGCAATATACCAGTAGTGCCACATCAGCATAATGTCAGCGAAAACTATAAATACAGATATTTCCTTTCAGCGTCTCACACACTGCACTTCAGTTAAACAGGGCTATTGGTGCTCTCTCTGTAGACACAAGCAGTCGTTCAGTGCTCTTTATGTGGCCCATATCATGGAGAAACCAATTTTCCTCAATTTATTTTTATAAAATAAAAAGTTTAGTTTAATATGTACACATTGCTGAAGTTTTTCAGTCATTATTTTTGTGGTCATACCTTTGCAGCCTACAGCAGTTTAGCCCTGCCCATTCACATTGAAGGTTTATTGACATCTGTATTTTGAGATTATGAAATATGTCTAACACTTGTGGAATAGATATATTGTTCAATACTGCTTTCCTAATTAATGAAAAGTATGCTCACTTGTTAATTTGGCATTTTATGTCCCATTCAATGTCCCTGAAGCCTTTATGGGACATTTATGCAATTTGTGGCCACCACTACATCCGAATGAACCTGAAACTACAACAAGAACAGGAATGTTACGAGTACAAACCTCTCAAGGAAACACAATGCCAGCATGGTTTGAAAGACTCCAGGTGTTGTTGAAATCCGTTCAACATAAAATGCAATCAGATGACGAATTGCCGGTGGAACATTGCCGGTGGAACATTGCCGGTGGAACATTGCCAGTGGTTGCTGCTAATAGACTCTGTGTTACTGGTTAACACTTTATACTCTCTAGAACTAGATGTATTCTGCCTATGTTAGAGTGGCACAGCAAGTTAACAGAAAGCTAAGCGGCTAACAGGCTAATGCTGCGATAATAAAAGCAATACTTTGTGTTCAAGCCTTTAAAGAAAGACTTAAAATATGTGATATACAAAGTAAGGAAGATGGTTCTTACATACTTGTTACAAGCCACAATGTCTTTATTTAAACTACACCTGATATCAAAATCCAACAGAATGCTGTGCTAAATCCATTAGCTTCGTGCTAACATATCATGTGAGGATTATTTTACAAATAAGTGCATTGACAGATTTTTACATAAAACATCATGCTGCCTTTTGCTTGAGACACCTCCTGAATGGACGGCACCAACAGTCTCCCCACCGTAAGTTGAGGGCACGATCTGAACTCGCAAACTATTATTTAAAATAGACCAAAGTACAGGCTTTAATCACAGAAACAAGCCTATTTGAGAGCTGCTTTGAGGCACAGTTTGAATGATGCTAATTGGTGCGCTAGCAGCTTCTGTTACATTGTTAGCTACATCAGCTTTGTATCTCCAGTGAAAAACAGTCATGGCTGATTGACCTTCATTGGGGGTAAAATTGGCTGAAACAAATTTGAAAGCACCATAATTAATGACCACTGCTGAAAGTAGCTCATTTACTTCTTTCTGCCTTTTCATGAGGTCTTTGCTTCCTTCTTCCCTAATTATCCTAAATCTTAGTTTTAGTTGCAAACGGCTCAACAGGTCAGAACAGACAGGAGAGGACTGTGAACATGCAGAGTCAAGCATTTTTCATGTTAAGTTTCATTTGGGCTTTCAAAATAAAAGCCACATTTTAAAAAGTAGAAATCCCTATAAACTCATATTAGGCTCCTGTAACTGCTTCCTTAGAACCTGCTGCAGTTTGGTTCCCTTCACCAGCTGAAATGCACATAAAGCTGTACCTTCTGGAACACTACTGAAGATTCAGTACTGAAGAATTCACACTGTGTAATTGCTCTCAGCAATGAAAAACATATTTATGCTTATTCAGTGCAATATGCATATCAATTCTAAAGCTCTCTGAGGTTCACCCACTTCAAATGTAATTCAAGCCTTGCCTCTCATCTCGAGTAGCTCTATGGACATAACCTGGGGAATTGATTCATTTGTGTAGCAAGGAGCAGACAGAGAGAGAGAGAGTGTGTGTGTGTGTGTGTGTGTGTATGATTTTTTTTTGGATTTTACATTGTGTAAACTTAAACATGTAGTTACAATTGTGTGGGCATGATTTTGTTAAATGAGTACAGGAGCATGTTTCTGAACACTACACTGATACAGACACACATAGCATTGCACTGCATGTCTAACATACACCATCCTTACAGGCCAATGTAATCACACCACAATCACTTTAGCCTTTAGTTGATTCACATACTGCATAAATGATCCTGAAAACTGACCCGTAATGGAGCTGCTTCACATACTTGGGGCAGATACAGTTGCAGAGTGTATACATATATATATATATATATATATATGCAACTGTATCATTCAATTCACTCAATTTAACAGAACAGTCTTAAAGGGCCCATATCCAGTTTTTCCCGTTTTTGGACATAGCGTGAAAAAGAAAAGTTTCTTTGGGGACCTTTTTTGCCCTTCAACACTCTGAATGTAACTCTTCCCTTATGAATGTATTTCTTAAAAAACTGATATGCCAAAATCTGACCTTTTTTAGTAAATCGTGCATCAGACACCCCAGCTGTCATTGGTCGCCAGTCCATCACAGGGCGTGTACTAGGCAGCATATTCATAATCATTCCATGCAATAGTTTTCTGTTAGATAGATTTTAGGGGCATTAAACACTTTGGATGTCTGGTTCCTATCACCAACACCGTGAAGAATTCTCATGCAGTATGTTTCTCTACATTAGCAGATTGGAGTTACATCTAAATAAGTCAGTAAGTGATACTTTTTTTGACCCAACAACCAGGGAAATTCCACCTCTGCATTTAACCCATCCGTGAAGTGAAACACCACACACACACACACACTCACACACACACACACACACACACACACGGGCAGTGAGAACACTTGCCCAGAGCCATGGACTGTCATGAGAGTCATGAACTGTCGGCCCTGGGGATCAAACTGGTAACCTTCCAGTCACAGGGCCAGCTCGCTAACCTCCAGCCCACGACTGCCCCCCAACCCACGACTGCCCCCAAATGAGTTACACATGTAATCTGCATCAACAGCTTTAGGTCTGCAATTGACTTTTTCCTTATGATTTTAAGGATTAAAAAGTTTTCTGTTAAATTTTCTAGACCTAAAACTCTACTAACACTTATTCTGAATATTAAAAAACATTTGTTGAGGGCATTTAAAAAACAAACTTGTGTGTTGGACATACATTTATTTTTAAAAAAGTCTGATGCACTATGTAAACAAAAACTACAAATACAGCCTGTACTAAATTCATTTTTTGCGTGTCAAAAACAACATATTATCACACATACGCCTATTCAAGCAACAGCAGTTTAGTCCAGTGTTTCCACACAGAAAGGCTTAATTTGATTGCCGCTCCAAATATACTGACAGTCATCCAAACATATTTTATCCCATTTTACAGATTCCAAAGTCTTTTATTCTGTATATAAATAGTTCTATTAAACTAGTTCAAAGTCAGATTTTAAAACATATTATGGACTTTTAATTGACTTGGACCTTAGAGAAAAATCTTTTAGACTTTGGGACACATTTACTTCCAAACAATGGGTTCCAACTGTTTATGTGGCCATGAGGGACAGGAATGCAGTCTCACTTCCTACTCTAATACGAAGGTGTGGCTAAATAAGGCTCTGCCTATGGATTAAATGTCACAGTTGGCTCCTCTCACTACTCCATGTGCCCCTTTGTTTTGATCTTCCATGTGCATTTGTTTTGGTTTTCTAGTCCTGCCCCCTCGTTTCACGACTCCACCCCTGATTGTCTCCACCTGTGTTTGCACCTGTCCCTTGTTACCCTTATGTATTTAAGGCCTATGTTTTCCCCAGTCTGGTTACTGGTCTTTGTTTGAATCTCTGTCTGTGTTTGGATGTTATCTTTTTTGTTGGTTGTGTTGTTTATACTAGTCTTTGTACTGTTCTGCTTCTTGGATTCTGGTGTCTGTCATGTCTGTCCTCTGATCAATGTGTGTTGGATCTCTGACCATGGACTGTCTCAACTATGACCCTGGATTTGCCCTTAATAAATCTCGCTTATCTCAGCACGTGTGTCCACCTCCTCGCTCCCCGTTACATTAAAACTGTAAAACACACTAATTGTGTGTCGATAAAAATTTTAGTTTTAAAAATACCAAAAATGTATGTATTAATTTAACATGTTGAATTTAAAGTGTTGAGAGTAATTTTGGAGCATTTCTATTTGTCCATTCACCATGAATTTTTCACACAATGTAAAAGGCAGGTGCAGCGCCCAAATGACATAGGAAAAAATGAAGATACTTGTTTGTTTTCTGTTTAGTTTTTTTTGGATATAGTTTGTATATAATTTAATATAATAACATACAGTGTAGTTTTAAATAGAAGAATACTGAGGTGAGTTTGGTTACCTGTATATATCAGAACAACACCGCCCAACCTACCTGTGTCTGCCTCTCATGATGCTCCCCCAAATGTTTATGTCAGACGTATGGGGGACACTGTTTTAGCCCCACTGTGTCACTCGTGGAGGTTATAAGGAGTGTTTCAGCCGGGGCTGATTTTTGAATGAAGCATAACACAGGGTAGTCAATCAAAAATTTAAAGAAAGATGCAGGAAACAAGCTCTTTAAGATTCTGAAAAGCATACACTCAATCAGGTTTCCAAACTCTTGACTGATGCTGTAGATTTCTCTACAGAAGGAGGAGAGGGAATGCAGGTGGGATGCTGGCAAAATTGACTCCTTCAGTATTTATCATGATACAATCCTTTAAATAAACTTGAACTTCCTTTATGAAACTTTAAATTGAATCTGCACTTTAAAAACTCCAGCATGTAGGTGCTTTAGTGTTAATTAGTCTTTATTATAACTTTTTAGAATATGCATAGTGACTACAGAGCATATTAACATTAAGGTTTCCCATTCAAAGTCTGTGCTAGCATATCTTTAGAAATGTTCTAAAACTCAGAGGCCTCAAATCACAAAAGATTATCCGCTGCATTTATGATCTGAAATGTGTTCGTGTGTTGATAAGGTACTTTAGAAGTGCAGAGAAAAGCTCTTCTGCACTGTTGGGGTTGAGTTTAAGTGGTTTGTGGTAGCTTATCATTGAGTCATTGAGTGGTGGGACGTGGGACAGATCTTGGCTGGTGTATAAGTGTGTGTGTGTGTGTGTGTGTGTGTGAGTGGGTGTAGGGAGTCAGAAGTGAAGGTTGAGCTTACAGTCACAGCAGGGTCTCTCTCTCTCTCTTCTCTCTCTCTCTCTCTCTCTCTCTCTCTCTCTCTCTCTCTCTCTCTCTCTCACTCTCCAAGCCTTGACACAGATCAGCCCAAAAATACACCATCTATTCCCCACAGGACCTACAGGGCCTACTCTAATCCCCTCTGCTTGAGAGAGAGACAGAGAAAGAAAGAGAAACCATAGGCTTTACAGTTTTTTACAATTGCTAAAAAGCATTTTCAGTACTGAGTTCTCTTTTTCAAAACTCTTCACACAATTAACATAACAACCCTTGTGTTTGTGTAGCTTAATGTACAAATGCTTTGTCTACACTGTAAGACAACTGTTACACATATTGTCAGGGCTAGACCGGGAACTAAATTCAGCTCTAGACTTGTCCAAACCAGCCCACTACAACCACAATGACCTCCACTCCAAAATGACCCTCAGAAAACACAAAGCCCTTCTCCTCACGCCGAGACAAAGCTTGCTATCACACTTACAATTTCTAACAACAGCAAACACAGTTTATCTCCTTAAAATACATGAGCGCGAACATGTCAAAGATGCTGCAGTTTTCCTAAGAACTGGGTAATTATCCGGTGTGTGATAGTACATTAATTTTAAGCTAGCTGAGTGTGGCCTTGAACTGACTCTTACTCCTCCTGCTCTTTGGCCCTCTGGTTCCTTGCTCTGCTATCCAAAGAAATCATGTACTTATGCTTACCCTTATGCTTTTTCAACGTTTTCTCCATCTCTCATGGTTAAACATTCCCATCTGTTATATGTTATCACTTTTTTCTTTGCTAAGTAATGTAAAGTTTAGGTTTTTAACATTTATTTTACTTCACTTGTTCCTATACAACAACATATACCATTCTGATTTGTAAAGTTTTTCTGTTGTATTTGTGTCTCTGCCTTAACAGCAGCAGCTGTTAGTGCTTCTGAGGTGACTATACTGTGATTGACATGGTATTCTTTATGTAAGGACACAATTGTTGAAGTTTTGATTGTAACAAACTGTAATATAGAGTTTAACTCCCCCCCCCCTTCCCCCCCTTGCAGCTATTGCAGTCTCCACTCTTCTGGTAAGGCTTTCCAGCAGATTTTGAACTGCGTCTCTGGGAATTTGTGGCCATTCAGTCAAAAGAGCGTTTGTGAGGCCAGGCCTGGTTCACAATTGACAAATTCATCCCAAAGGTGTTTGGTAATGACTTTACATCTACAAGGTGGACTGACAAGGTAGGAGTGTGTAAAAGAGTGGACAGTGAGCAGACACTGTTTAAAAACTCCAGCAGCAGTGCCCACTGACCACTGAAGAACAGGGTAAAAAGGGGCTAACAAAGTATTCAGATAAACAGATGGACTACAGTCTGTAATGGTAGAACTACAAAGTGCACCTATATAGTAAGTGGAGCTGATAAAATGGACAATTAGTGTAGAAACAAGGTCATAATGTTATGCTTGATCGGTGTGGCGTTGGTGGATGGAGCGAGACATGATGTCCCAGATGTGATCAATCGGATTCAGGTCTGAGGAACGGGCGGGCCAGTCCATAGCTTCAATGCCTTCATCTTACAGGGACTGCTGACACACTCCAGCCACATGAGGTCTAGCATTGTCCTGCATTAGGAGGAACCCAGGGCCAACCGCACCAGCTCATCTGAATAGGCAGTACTAGAGGCCCATGTTAATTTCAGCCAAGGTCTACTTGTTTTTTCCTTTAGCCGAATAGCAGTTTATTAACTTTTATGGATGCTTGAATATCAAAATGAGTTAGAATGCACATCCCTATCTAACAGCACTAACACTACTACTACTACACTACTAACACAACTGACAGATTTTTCATGCATAGAAATGGTCAGAGAACCATTTTTGTGCTGATTTTCAGGTGTGCTTTGATTACTGAACTGCTGTAAGATCCAATCATGGTCCAGTGAAGCTCCCAGCCTGAGGCAGTCAGGTTTTGAATGAATGTCCACTGATACTTATTGTCTGAACAAGTTGTCTAGAGCCTTTGGAAGAAAAACAGTCCCACATCACAAATTCACCTGTATTTCCTATGCCAAACCAACCTCTGGTGTCTGTTGTCATACATCTCTATTTTGGTCTCATCTGACCAACATGGTGCCACTTAAAGTTCAAGTAATGTCTGGCAAACTGTAGGGGCTTGACTTTATGGGTCTGGCATCGTCTGAAAAGGCAGATTGATGGAATAAACTGATTATGCCTATAACATGTCAGATAATGTTGTTTTGCACATTGTTTGAGCTAAATTGATGGTCAAATTCATCAATAATGACTCATTTAACCACCCTTTTCTTTGATGAACCTGGCCAATAGCTTGTGTAATTACACGTTATTGGCTATCAGCTGCTTTGGGGAGAATCAGGATTAATCAGTAAGGACTGTGCATTGTTCCTACGAAAGTAATTCAGTTTAAAATGGAAGGTCAGCCACACAGATGTTAAAAAATTACAGCCATAAAGTCATTTAGTGTTTTTTACAAATGCTAATGTTGCTGATATGGCAAGGCAGGCTGACAGTAAAGTGAGTCTTAAATAATTCAAAGATGAATTCTAAATACCACCACTTGCTCTCTGCATTCAACTACAGTCTGGCATCGATCCAAAACAAATGAGCACATCAGATTGATCAATTTAGGGTCACATATTGCAGTGATTAGTCTTTAGCTGTGTCTCAAAGCTGAGGACGCAGCCGAAGAAGGATGCATTTCTTGGCCTTTATATCATCAAGGGCTGTTCGCTTTTGTATTATCCTTTCAATGCTGCCAAGAAATGCATCCTTCGTTTGTGAGAAATGGAAGGACGCAGCTGGTGTATCCTTTGAGACCCGCAATGTCCCAAAATCTTTCACGCATAGCTCAAAACAATTTGAAACATAACAAAAAAAGCCACAAGTGGTGAGACACTGCAGCCCCACAGTTTGGAATGAAATGTAATGAAGTGAACATTTTAATATTCCTAAATATAAGAATTAAGTGTGTCATGTTGCTTGTATCAGAAAGCTGTGACTCTTGATACAGCCTGCTCAGGTTGACTCAAATGTCCATGAGTGAAAACTGCAGAGGATCCTTCGTATACCAGTGCTAGGAAGGCTGCTCCTACCTCAACTGCATCCTCTATTTATACAACAGTTAGTTCTGAAGACACAATCTGATTTATCGAGCAGCGTTCTACCCATTCTAACAACATTAACTATATGAGTGTATCCAGTGGCGTCTCTGTCACAGAAAGCCTGGTTGGGCACAAATTCCTCAGTGAAACACACAAACCTGATCCAAACACAAATGCTCTCCATCAGTATTATCACATATTAACATAATGTGGTGATATGATAACAGAATTAGATCTCACAAAACCTTGTTATACGGCATCCCATTACAAATCAAAGTTATCTAGCTGTGTACAATCATTGTGGTCTGCTACTACATATCCGAAGGAACATTTCAGAGCAAGGCAAACACATTGCTTTCCGGACATTCGGAATAATGCGCCCTGTAATAATGCAAAATGACTCACCAGTGATGTTCAGACTTTTCTCTCCACCAATGCATGAATGAATAAAGTGATAACATAGAAAGGGCATGAAAAGTGCAGGCAAGGAAAAGCAGAAGAGTGTTTTTGTAGCTACTCTCGTAGAGATCCATGTTTTTTTCTTGACCCACTCCGGATTGCAGGAGCAGTGTCTGTCCTTTCCAGGCTGAATAATGGTGAAATCCTTTAGTTGGTCTGGTACCAAATTGAACTTTTATTACATTTTTTGACTTGACTAGTTGCTTTGCCTTGCTATTAGGAGTGGCTATCACAACTGATGAGGAACGATGACTAGCTGCGCAGCAACACCCATACCGTAAATGATGTTTACGAAACTTGTGGATGTTTGTAAATTTTCTTATTGGCTGCTCTGAGCATGGGGCCAATGTGATCGAGCCCCACCGCTGGTTATTAAAAGTGTGTTGAATATCTGCACAGCGTTTTTAACTGCTTACTTAGTTAGATGAATGCTAATGGCTGGCCCCGTGCTAGGAGAAGTGGCATTTAAAAAACAGGTACAGTATCAGGAAACCCTTCCAATGTCATATATAATAAATGTGCAACAATGTCGGCTACAATACATATATATATATATATATATATATATATATATATATATATATATATATTGGCCTAATCACTGTCATTGGGGACAGCAGTGGATGCTAATTTATGCTAACAATTCTGTTAGCATAATTATGGCAAAGTTTCTACTTTAGCATATACCAAAACAGAAAATAATACATTAGATAAGTTCTACAAGATAATATTTGCCCTGCAGCCTGTTTGATCAGAATCTGAACAAATGTGTGATGAAGAGCTTCAATGCCCCAAAGCAAGCTTTTCAGTTGGCAGATGTGGAGGCAGAACTACTGAACAAACTGGAATTAGTCAGACATGCACAGAAAACATTTGAGGAAATAAGATGGTTCTGAAATGCTTTACAGACTGGAACAAAACAACATGCAGTTTAATCTAGCTAATCTAATTGATGAAAGGTGTAGATTAAGATACAATTTCGACGGCTTAAAATACACAAATCTTTTGAATACTAATGCTTTTCAATACATCAAATTTTCCAGGCAACCATGAAATATGTGGAATTATATTTTAAGTTGTGTTTCCAGTGGAAGAGCCTCATAAGTACACTCTTAAAAAAGATCATTCTTCAAGGACATAGAACCATGAACAGTCAAAGAACCATTTGCATGATTAAAGGGTTCTTTGCATCAGGAAACGTTCTTCAGATTGATAGAGAATGTGTTGTAGATGGTTGTATATACAACATTTTTGAAGAGGGTTTTTAACTAGGGCTCTTCTGTTGTTACAAGCTTGTATCATAATAACAGTTGAATGCTTTTTGGTGACATATAGAACCCTATTTTCTATTTATAGAACCATCGACAGCACAATCTCCATCAGCGTGAAGAACCTTTCAGGAATTAAAGGACTCTTTTGTTCTTTTCTTGGTTCTGAACCATATTTTACTAAAGAACCCTTGAAAAACCATCTTAGTGTAAGCAGGTCCTACAAGAGCATGCTAAGTTTTGGTAAATAACATTTTGTGCCTTTTCCTGTGTGATTATGTGTATATATATATATATATATATATATATATATATATATATACACCCCCAGATTTAGAAATTGCAACTGCCAAAAAGAATAATAATAATAATAATAATAAAAATTAAAAATAAGTAAATTGAACATTGTAAAGATATGTGTGTTCTTGTTTTAGAGTGAGGTTTATATTTATTTATTAAAGTTAATGCTGATTTTTTTTTTATAGTGAACTGAATCACTTCTCTTAACTGCTGGCTGCTTTGGTGGTTTGTCATTAAAACACAAACAAACTGCTTTCACTTAAAAACTAACTGTGTATGTCCTGTGTGTGATTTTTTTTTTTTTATCAATTTCCATAGCGTCTACTTGGTGTGTGTGGACTCTCAGCATATGCCTATGGTAGCAATGCAGTCACTTACAGTGATACACACAACAATCTGATTGGTCACCACTCAACCAGAAGAGAGAGAACAGAGAGGAGGGTGTTCATCAGTGGTCTGATGTGTCAGTTTTATGTATATGTATGTAGTCTAGTCTAGTCTCCCTGCAGTATATCATGTTACGACATGTTTATATAAACTATCAAAAATGAATGAATCAATTTATTTAATGGAAAGAAGCATGATGTCACAGCTCACTTCATGTATATGCTGCTCAAACCAAACTTGAAACAACTTGCATCCCTGTATACAGTCAAACAATATGATCATGTAAAACTCTAAAACCTCTACAAAAAACAAAAAGGTTTCTACAAAAGGTTTTAATTTGTTCCAATTATGTACTTGCTATTTAGCTGAGACTACAGTGCTGAGCTTTGAGGAACTGAAAAGCCTGAAAACCCTCTGTACTACCTTGAAAAAACTGTACAGCCAACATGCTGATGTGTCTAACAGTGAATGCAAGCTAGTGGGCACTTGTTAGCATAACCTTAATTGCGTATTGCTTACCGGACCCTACAGGCCTATATTCATTGTAGCAATGTCAACTTGAGAAGATATTCACTTAAGCTGAGAATGGGGCCATACAAACACGCAAACACACTCAAATAATCACACACACTCACCCTCCATAGGAGTGTTGTTGTCAGGCCTATTGGCAAAGACCACGTCCACATATTCCAGCTGTAACCTCTGTAAAGAACCCTTCAGGCCTGAGGGGAGAGAGAGAGAGAGAGAGAGAGAGAGAGAGAGAGAGAGAGAGAGAGAGATAGAGAGAGAGAGAGAGAGAGAGAGAGAGAGAGAGAGAGATAGAGAGAGAGAGAGAGAGAGAGAGAGAGAGAGAGAGAGAGAGAGGGGTTAAAAGCACAAAATGGAACAAATAGAGAAAGAAAAAGACAAAATGTGTGATTTGGGATGGGAAATATGATGAAGTCATGCGTATTGTAATAAATTATGCACCATCAGTACTTTTGAACAGCAACAAGAAAAGACTGATTTAGACCAATTATAGAGAGCCTGTAAACATAAGTGTACATATATATATATATTTTTCTGGAAACGTTAGAGATCACCCTTTGTTTATTTAATTTTCAGGCAAAATGGTCATGAAGTACTACTCATTTTTCAGGAGCTATGTCTATAGAGATTAGACATAAAATAATCCACAAGCGAAAAATGGGAATAGAAAAAATGGGTCAAATGTCAAGAAGCTGTTACTGAGAAAAGGAAATAAAACAAAGAAGATGCTTGTGTTCTCAGAACAATGGACTGACGACTCCAGACCTCAACATCACTGAATGTGTTTGGGAGTATTTGGATCGTGAGAAGTAGAAAATGCAACCAACTTCCAAGATTGAACTTTGGAGGTATAGAAAAACATCCCTGCAAATTTCTTTGAAAAACTGAAAAGAATGAAAGCTGAAAAAAGGTAAAGAGTAGATAAACAAAATACTGGTAAAAGGTTTTTAGGCTTTTGAGTGATTTTTTGCTGAACATATGCTGTTTTTTCCTAATGCTAAATAATGAATAACTGGTATCTTATATATGTATATAGCAATAACACACAGTGTATACAGCTAGACACTAAAAGCTGTTTTATACGTTTTATTTAATACTTCCAAATTAATTATGCATTCACAATTACTTTTTGTCAAGTTTTCTGCCTCAAGATTTAAAAACAACTCCCTTAATTTTATTCCTTAACTTGATGCTCTACAGCTTCTGTAGCATCTATTTTTTTTACCAACTTCCTGTTCTTAGGACTAAATTTGTGTTAGATTGCTAATGTTGCATAGAGCCCTTGTAATGTGGAGAACAGGTGTTGCTGTTTTGCTGGTGCATTTTATCTCTTCCAATTCATTTGCAAACCTCAGGAAGACTTGAGATTCTGATCATATAGCATTTATTGTGAAAACGCCCTCAAGTGTTACAATAAATCACCCACTACAATGTACTATATGTAGAACACCAATGCAGTACAGAGTAGAAGCTCTACTTCAGCATGTAGAGTCATATGCAAAAGAATTGGCATCCGTGGTCAGACTAAATTGCAGTTTACTTATTGCACAAGTACTGTGGGTTGCTTAGTTAGTTTAACAAATTGGAGAAAATATAAAATGTGTCTTGTGCAGAAGTTACTTAATAGATTTTAGATATTTTTTTCAATATGTTATATTCTGCAAATACATAGAAATTGCATACTAAAATTAGAAGAAAAATACCATATTTATGTTTTTTTTCTACAGAGGATGAGTTTTTTTTTTAACTTCAAAAAATCAGCAAAAGGTAATTTAACTATGGTTGTCCAAAGCTTTGCATGTGACTGTATATATGACAGAGGGAAAATAGGAAAAATTATCCATTCTGTTTCACTTATCACCTATTTTTACCTTTGGCATAAACACAGCGTGCAGAAAATGCAGAGGAGGAGGAAAAGAGAGAATAGCTAGAATAGCTTAAGAGGATAGAAGAAAGGAAAAGAAATAGATAAAAGATGAATGGAGGATTCAATCTGTCTGCCTGGATCACTGGTTCATTCACATATGAGAAGGAGAGGCAGAGAGAATGAAAGGGATTAAGAGAGAGAGAGAGAGAGAGAGAGGGAACGAGAGAGAAAGACATCAAAAACAGTCAGACAAAGTTGTCAGATAATCGGACGCTGTGTTGGATGCTCTAATTAATCTCATAAATAAACTGCTGTCTTGTCGCTGCCTTTTCATGCTGTGTAATCCCACACACTCTCGGCGGCAATAATCTGGTGAACACACCTTCACGCCTGCCGAGTGCATCCAGCCAGGCGGAGTTTTCTGGGTCTTCCTGCCTCCGTGCAGCAGGTATTATTAGCAGAGTGCTATTTCTGGAGCTCACTGAGGATAAACAAGAGATTTCAGGCTTGCTAACACTGTCAGAAAAGCTGAAGGAGGTGAACTGAACTGAACTAACTCTCCCTCTGTGGATACATGCATGTTTGGACGAATCAATGAGCGCCTCACGATACAATATGAGCCATGAAATGATTTGATTGAGATTTCATATTTGAAATATTTCATATTATTATTACACTGAACGCATGTTGCTGCTGTTTCTCTGCCTGAACGCTTTCAGTTTCTGTCTGACTACGCTCAATTTTTACAGCATGGAGGCAGGGATGCCTCTTTTATTTGTTATGTGTGGGAATAAATATAAAGCAGCATTCAAAAGTTTGGGCACCCCTGGTCAAGAGTTAATATTGTGAATCTCCAAAAGGAATGAAGTTGAAGATGACATATTTCTTTAATATTTTAAGCAAGATTACTTTTTCATTTGCATCTTTTATATCTTCAAAATAACAAAAAGGAAAAGGGCCTGAAGCAAAAGTTTGTTTTTTTGTAGCCAGTTAAGAGTCTTTCTTGTTAGCCTACTTTTTTGGAAAGGCTTCTAGTTGTGTGAAATTCTTGGGCTGTCTTGCATACATTGCTCTTTTAAGGTCTATCCATAGTCTTTCAATGATGTTTCAATCACGGGACTGTGAGGGCCATGGAAAAACCACCTTTTGAGGTAGTCAACTGTGGATTTTGATATGTGTTTAGGATCATTGTCTTGTTGTAGAAGCTATCCTCTTTTTACCTTCAGATTTTTTACAGACAGTGTGATGCTTTTAGATTTTGCTGGTATTTAATTGAATGCATCCTTCCCTCCAGCAGTGAACATTCGCTGTGTCACTAGATGCAACAGTGAACAGTTGGAGATGTGTCCTTCTCATGAAATTCTGCACCTTTTTTTCTCCAAACATACTTTTGCTTGTTGCCACAGGACTTATTTTCAAAATGCATCAGTCTTGTGTAGATGTTTCTTTTGCAAACTTGGTGAGGACTTTGGGAAGGTTTTGGAAGGTTTTCTTAATGACTCTTCCTGAAGGTCTTTTGTAGGCAAATGGGGATTTTAATTTGCCTTTCTAGCAATCCTACGAGTAGTTCTCTCATAAAGTTTTCTTTGTCTTCCAGACATCAACTTGACCTCCTCTGTTCTTGTTAATTTCTTAATTGCATTATGAACAGCGGAAATGGCAACATGAAAATGTTATACTTTGTGGGCATCCATCCATCCATATTCTAAGCCACTTCTCCGTCAGGGTCGCATCAATTATTTTAATTTTAGCTGAATGCTAGATAGGTGCTTAGAGGAGCCCATGGCTGTTGATTATTGGAACAGGCTTTGAGGAGCTTTTTTAAGCTTAAAATTTGCATCACCTGGTCTTTTTTCACAACGATTGTGAACAAGCCATAACACTAACAAGCTAATTAAAGTCTGAGACCTTGGTAAAAGATATCTAAGAGCTCAAATCTAGGGGTTCCCAAACCTTTGCATGGTGCTCCTTTCCTTTTTTTAATCTAAAATTGTACAAAACAAAAATAATTCACTAATATTGCTTAAAATGTTGAAAAGAAGGTTTCATCTTTATGCTTTTTGGCATCTTCTGCTCAAGTATTCACAGTGACACAAAAATGTCGATCAGGGGTGCCCAAACTTTTGCATGCAACTGTACAATGATAAGCCCAAATATTAAGACCACCCACAGATTAATTGAAAAACATTATAACCTAAATTTAAATTTTAATATTCACTGTTAATTGAATAACATTGGCTATCTCATATCAAGGTCTAAGATATATTAAATGATGAGTAAACTTTCTGTAGTGAATATGTTGGTTGTGGGAGAAATGGTCTGGCACGAAGACCTGTGCAACGTTGACAAGGTCCAAATTGTCGACTTCAGTTGACTGGGTCAGAGCATCTCTGAAATGGCAAGGCTTAAAGGGTGCTCGATGGCACCAGCAGTACCTACCGACAGTGGACTGAGGAGAGACAAACCATGATCCAGTGACAGTGTGTTGGGTGCCCAAGGCTTGTAGATGCAAGAGGGCTACTGTGGCACAATTAACAAAAAAATGTTAATAATGACTACAAAAGGAATGTGTGTCACCACACACAGGGCATTGCACTCTCCTGCATATGAGGCAGCGGAGCTGCAGACTTGTGCCCATGTTAAACCCTGGCCCAACACTGAAAGCTCTTACAATGGACATGTGAGCATCTGAGTTGGGCATAAAAGCAATGGAAGAAGGCAGTCTGGTCTGACTCCCATTTTCTTTTACATCCTAAATGGCTATTTCTTAGACATGCAATGCATTGTTTGGTTGCAGGAGCCAGTATTTTAAGTCCTATGTATTGCAAAACATAGACAATAGAGAGCCACAAAAGATTCTGCCCCAGCATGGGAAAAGGGGACACACAACACCTTTAGCTCAGTGCTAAATAAGATTGGAAATTGAATACAGGTGCCAATGGAAATCAGCATTCTTGTCATGGTGGTAATTCGGTGGGATAAAAGTACTTAGAAAGTGAACGTTTTTGCATTAACAGTGCTATAGGTTTATTATTATTGATAATGAAAAAAAGATTATTACTCTACACAAACTACATCTCAGATGAATGATTGTTTATCTCGATTATTATTAATATCAAGGTAAATTATTTAATGAAAAATTTTATATTTATATACCTCATTATACCTCATTTTTTCTTACCAATGATAAAATCATTGCAATGGCCTCTAGTGGATTATTGCTTTGTTGCACTTTATCACACTTCAGTCTTTTTTGTCAACGCAAAAAAGATTTGTGAAGTAGACAGAGTAACTTCCACTTACATATTTAGCAGATACCCTTATCCAGAGTAGTTTAAAATGAATGGTGGCTGTAACATTAGGAGAGTTGGCCATAGCCTGTTATTAATATAACAGGTCTAATATATTTTGCCTTAGGCATGAATGAGATCCTGAACTTCTGTGTGCTGGATGATGGTATTATTCACAATGCTGTGCAAGCCTTCCCTTCACTGCCACCACTCCCGGTAGCATAAGTCTCAGCAAAAAGAAGAAATAATACTTCTCAGCACCAACTCTGGGCAAGGAGTTGTATGCTATTAGCAGAAGGGAATCCTCAAGGCCTTCTAAGCATTCAGAGAAGGCCTAATGATCTTTGGGAATTAAACAAATACATTTATGTAATTTTCACTGAATAGATCATCATGCTTTTTTGTTTAAACTCTGCAAGTATTATTTTAAATGCTTCAAATGTCCATGTTTAAACTAGAACAGCCAAAAAACTTTAATATGTACCAGGATAAGTTTAGTTCTAACAAAATATTAGAAATCCCATAAGGATGCTAGCATTATTTTAGATGTACACAGCATCACTACCGTGTCTGATCCACTTGTACCAGCACAACACACACTATCACCATGTCAGTGACCACGCAAATAATACCTGCTCTGTGGTAGACCAACCAGAACAGGGTAAAAGGGGGCTAACAAAGTAACCAGTAAAACAGATGGACTACAGCCTGTAATTGTAGACCTACTAAGTGCTGTCAGCATTTTGGTGTTCATTTAGTGGAACTATATTAGTCTTAGTGTGCTAATGCCAGATACACTTTTGGCCTTGTTAGCATTAATAGACGGATAGCTTGCATGAATACCAAGTGGGCCTATAAGTGAAGTAGGACAGACTGCTGACTGAGGTGAACAAGATGTGTGCTCATTATTGTATGCTTATTTATAACAGAGCAAATTATGCACAAAACCCTACAGACCCAATTACTGCACTGGAAGAATACTAGTGTAGGTTTTATGTGCCAATCCATCATTGCCTACAGGTCATGAATATAGATTTAGCCTGTTAACTCTAGACCAGTGGATCGCAGGTCTGGTTCTGGAGTGCTCTTGCCCTGCAAGTCTCAATGTTTGCCCTACTGTAACACACAGTTGGACCCAGGAATGGCTGGTTAATTGGCTGATGAATGTGATCAGACGTGTTTCAGCAGGGAAAGTGCAGTTCTGCAAAGCCACAGTACTGTCCAGTTGAGTGTTTTCCTATTTAACACAACTGATTTAACTTGGTAATTAGTACTGCTATAAATCATTGATGTTGGCAGTTCATTATCTGTTGAATAAAATGCGGCGACCATGTGATGTATCAGTACCATTTACACTATTGGCATTTTTCCATGGTCATGCATTTTGTGGTCATTTCCACTGCCAAGTGAGCCGTACTACACTGTACTGAAGATCAATGCTGAATTAGATTAATCTTCTTCTAAGGGTTGCAAACATACCATCCTGGATAGAATGCTGTAAAGAATTTTGTAGAATAACGTACTAGGTTCAAGTATGATACTTTTAATGTTTTATAATTTCATACAGCATCTTGTGTTACATTTTAGGAAAATATTTATAGTAAAGGCAGATTATACTGTATCAAACATACTCTATGTCTACTGTAATTTTACTATAACATTATAATGTAATATTATAATGATACTTCAACACATACAGTCTCATCAGCTTTACTATTAAGCTTTTACTGTAGTTTTCTACTCCAGTACTCCAGTTTTCTACAGAGAAAATGTACAGATTTTGCTGTAACTTTAGGAGAGATGAGGAGGCAGGATGCAAGTCCTTTTTTTTATTGAAAGCCATGAAGATCAATCCAGAAAGTAACAAAGCAATAAGAACACTCACAAACAAAAGAATACAACAAAAGAAACAAGACCAAAGAACAGACTAGAAAACAAATGGAAGATGACAACACAAAAAAGGTGAGCCAGATGACAAGAAGGCAAGACAAGTTAGGTGACAAAGACCAGAGCAACAGCACCTGGCCTATGTAAACAAAAAGCACAAGGAACAAGAAGGCAAAGGCAGAAAGGGATGGGTAGAAAGGGGTGTGTTGGATTGTTGAAAGATCACACTAGATCTTTCCTCTTGCTTATTAAGGTCACCCAAGTATGTTACTCATTTCTTCAGTAGCAGCAGAAGCAAGAGGAATTTGGGTTCAACCTGTGGGTCTACCTGTTGATCAGTGGAGGGTGGATGCCGTTCTCAGCCAGGTACAGTCATTTTCACAAAAATAACTTAGTTGCAGTTAGGTGTGTAGAGGGTATATATTGATGACACTTTCCTGCTGTAATACGCCCCTTCAGTCAGAGCAAGTGGCAAAACATTCTGCAATATGGCCGTCTCCCAGCAATAAAGGAGTTATTATCTGCTTAAATAAAAGGCAGTTGGATATGACAGGGATCCATCCAAATTACGAAAAAAACCATGGTCCATGAACATCAACGTGCAGCCAGGAATTGCGTTTCCTGACACTGACAGGCACCATGTACCTTGTTGATTTTACTTTTTTTGATTTTGACACTAGGGAAAGCCATGCAAAGCCTGAAGGCGTCTAAAAGCCTTGATGCTTGGTCATACTTCAAAGCAGGGTTTGTTAGTGAAATGAAAGTGCTGAGGACACCAATGGATGTTTGTATGTGAACAGCTAGGTTTACTTTGTTCATTGCTAACGTTGCCACTCAGTAAGGCTGTACACTCACTGAACACTTTTTGGAACACCTCCTTGTTTCTACACTCAACATCCATTTTATCAGCTCCTCTTATCATATATGAGCACTTTGTAGTTCTACAATTACAGACTGTAGACCTTTTTTAGACCCCTTTCGCCCTCTTCTTCAATAATTAGGACCCCCAGAGGACCATCACAGAGCAGGTATTATTTGGGTGGTGGATCATTCTCAGCACTGCAGTAACACTGAAGTGGTGGTGGTGGTATGGTAGTGTGAGTTGTGCTGGTCTGAGTGGATGAGACACAGCAGTGCTGCTGGAGTTTATAAACACCTCAGTGTCACTGCTGCACTAAAAACAGTCCACTAACCAAATGTCCAGCCAACAGCATCCTGTGACCACTGATGAAGGACTAGAGGATGACCAAAACAAACTGCAGCAACAGATAAGCTATCATCTCTGACTTTACTTCTACAAGGTGGACCAACAAGGTAGGAGGGTCTCATAGAGTGGACAGTGAGTGAACACAGCGTTTAAAAACTCCAGCAGCACTGCTGTGTCGGATCTGCTTGTGCAGACCCAAGGAAATGTTCTTAATTAGGTGCTCAGAGAGGGTATATCTGTGCAGATAAAACACAGTCAGAGAAGGAATGACCCCACTGAAAGCTTGGACAGCTGCTGAGAAGACAGGGACAGTTTTGACAGTCCATATGGCAGGACTTGGAGGAACATGTTCGAATGCAGCAGCGTTGATGTTTGTAGTTATGATGGGTGGCGACTGTGGCATTTACAGTCAACTCTGTCATTCAGTCTTTCTAATCCTTAGTGCGTGTAACCAAAGTGACTCCCACCAATTGTGACATGCATACCCTCATATTAGATATGTACAGACGTTTTTCCCAGCATTTTCTATCACTCAAGTCAAGTGCTTAGTAACAAAGCAAAGCATTGCACAACCGTCTGTGATAATCAGCTTCTGTTAATATTGGTGTGTGTGAGTGGGTGTGGATTTCACACAAGAGTACCAGTTGGACTGGGTCTCAAACTCAATCTTAAATTGTTCACAATGTTAATGTATGGTAGGTTTGGATTCACAGTCTGCATGATTTGTTAAGATTCTAGAAAAGCCAGGTGTAAAATAATGTTTATGTATGTGATCCAAAAAAACAAGCATTTTACAATACACTGTTTGTAGCAGTCGTACAGTATCAAACTGCCAGTCACAGGAAATAATTTGAACAGAATGCATTTATGTTACTATAGAGGGCAAGTGAGTTACTGAAAAAAGCCAACAATACAACAAGAAAACAACAATTACTTATTTCATATCATTGCATTCGTTCATGTATATAGCATGAAAGTAAGTGGGGAAATGAGATTTGAGAGAATACAATCTCATAATGGACCTCAGCACTGATGTGATCAGAATAAAACTTGCTGTTGGTGTTACTATAGTATTACAGTCACATCCAGCTTTATGCTTTTTCATTAATTCCAAAAATGCACTTCACCTACACTACTGCCATAGCTAGCTAGCTACTGCTAGATTTGAGCACACAAAGGACAATCTTCAGCCTCTGTCTGCCAGTCCCCTGCCTTTGTCCCCCATGCTGGCTGTCTCACCTCTGCTCCCATGCTCATCTCACCATTAACAAGCAGAACATTAACAGGCTTTTCATCAGACAAAAGGTGAGAAAAGCTCCAGGGCCTCTGAGTTTCTCAATCTACCTTAAAGCACTACTGTATCCAACTAATGGTTCCGTGGCAGGTAGCTGCAGCGGCCGCTTCGGGAACAGCAGAACTGTGCTTTTTTGCTATTTTTTTGTTTACTATCTGTTCACATGGTGCATGTGGCAGGGCATCCAGGCAATAACCAACTACAAGTCACCTTCACCTGCTTGTGACAGTGATGCCCCCCTTCCAGACACGCTTAATAACTGCTATGCTTGGTTTGGAGCACAGAACGGCATGACAGCGAGGAAAACCACACCTCCTCCAAGTAAACATGTACTGTGTCTGTCTACGGTTGATGTGCGGAGAACTCTACACAGAGTCAACCTACGAAAAACATCAGGATCTGACAGCATACCGGGCAGAGTGCTCAGAGAATGCGCCGAACAGCTGGCTGATGTTCTCAAGGACATATTCAACATCTCTCTGAGCACTGCAGTCGTTCCACTGTGCTTCAAGTCCACCATCATCATCCCTGTGCCGAAGAAGTCTCCATGACTACCGTCCCATTGCAATGACTCCCATCATTATGAAGTGCTTCGACAGGCTTGTTATGAGGCACATTAAAGACCAGCCTCCTTCTTCATTGGACCCACTGCAATTCGCATATCGCCCCAAATGCTCAACAGACATCGCCATCTCCACCACACTCCACCTGGCTCTCACCCACCTGGACAATAAAGACACCTATGTCGGAATGCTGTTCAGCATTCAACACCATCATCCCTCAGCAGCTGATTTGAAAACTGAGCCTGCTGGGCCTGAATGCCTCCCTCTATAACTGGGTCCTGGATTTCCTGACAGAGAGACCTCAGCATGTCAGGATAGGTAATAGCATATCCAGCATCACCATACTGAGCACCGGTCTGATCAGCAAGAATGATAAGTCAGCGTACAGAGAGGAGGTGTAGCAGCTAACAGACTAGTGTGGACAAAACTATGGAGATGGTTGTTGACTTCCGAAGAGTGCGAGGTGACCACTCCCCATTTATCACTGACTCATCACTGACTCTGCTGGAAATGGTGGATTTTGGGGATGAGCCAGCAGAACGTAAGAGAGTATGCCAGTATGAATATGAGCAGGGCTACAGAGAAGTAGATTATCAATCAGGTTGAATGGAGCACAGCAGGCAGAACTAACCAAAGATTCTGCACTATGCAGTACTAAAACCCACTTAGGAGAGAAATAGAAAAGCTACCTTCAATAATGTGCTTCCTCGAAAGGCCTCTTTCAGTTTCTGCTCTGGGGAGAGAGAGAGAGAGAGAGAGAGAGAGAGAGAGAGAAAGAGAGAGAGAGAGCGGTGAGACAGGCAAATATAAGTGTTGAGCGATTTCAGACCTCCAGGCATCACATTATTAAACCTCTTGCTTTTGGATTCTACCAAGTAAGCTGCATTTAAGATTAGCGAGCAGTGGAAAGACATACGACAAGCTCTCTCTATCTCTCTCTTCCTCTTTGTCTCTCAGTGTCTCTCTCTCTCTCCTTAACTCTCTGTAACTCAAATGCTCACTGGCTCTCTCTCGTCCTCTGTCTTTAACGCTCACTATCTCTCTCTCTCACTCCTCTCTCATTAAATCTTTCTGTCTTACTCTTTTTCTGTCACTGTCTCTATCTGTTTGTTTTTCTCTGTTCTCTCTTACTCTGTCCACTCCCTCTTGCTGTCTCTCTCTTTAACTTTCTCTCACTGTCTCTCTCTCTCTCTCTCTCTCTAACTCTCATGCTCTCTGGCTCTCTCTACCTCATTCTTTAACTCTGTCCCTTAAAACTGTCTGTCATTATAAGTGTAACACTGTCTCTCTCCCTCTCTAAGGGGCTTACGTTATGAAAAAAACTTTTTCCTTGACTTCATTGCTCTTGTGATGTCATGAAAAGCAGCACATTTAAATATTCTCTGCCGAGTCGGCCTACAGCAGTTTAGGTTCTCCCATTCACTTTGAAGTGATAAGGAGTGTTTCAGCCCAGACTGCTTTTGGAGAAAGACACAATGCAGTGCGCCACTCAGAACAGTGTAATTTACATATATCAGCCTTAAAGGTGCAGTCACAGAAAAAGCCTGTCTGATTTTAACACATAAAAATAGGTTGCAAAATAGTCATGTAAAACTAATTAAGACCATTTTTGGTACATAAAACCACACAAATATTATAAGTGGACATCAGTGAAAAAATTACATATGTAAAAAATTTTAAATACAAAATAGCTTTTAACCACCATAGCTTTTTAACCATTAACAACATGGCTGTTCATCTTGAACCTCTACTCACTCTCAGCTCTTTTAGATCAGGTGTTAATGTGTGAAGTCTACATATATGCAGTCAACCGTTTGGATACACATAAAGGAGCAAGCAAGCAAAGTTTATTTATATTGTGCTTTTTACAATAGATGTTGTCACAAAGCAGCTTTACAGAAAGAAAATCTGGGTCCAAGCCCCCATGAGCAAGCCAGTGGTGACAGTGGCAAGAAAGAACTCCCAGCAAGAAAACTTGAGAGGAACCAAGACTCAGAACCCATCCTCCTCTGTTGGTTGAGTGTATAAATGTGAAGTAATTGTTCTCTGTGGCCTGGTTTGTCAGCTTGCCAGCTAACTGATGAGTGGATATTGAAAATTGAGCCTTGAAGAATAAATAGAGATTAGTCACAAATTCAGTGCAGCAGTATGAATTCGGTACCGGTTGACACAACAGGCAGCAATTTCATACACAAAGCATGCAGATAAATAATAGTGGCAAAAAGCAAAAAAACAAAAGGCAGTGCCAAGAAGGCAAAAGAGCATGTGATGAGTATGCAGCAGAACACTTCAAGATATTGTAAATATCTGAGCAGCTGGGCCGTGCAAAATACTAGCATTAGTCTGTAGTATATAAGCTGTCATAATCATCAAATTTAACATAAAAGGTTTCTCCAGTTGTCAATTTACTGGCCATCTTGGCTGTCTCACTCTAGCAAATGAAGAAGAGTAGGCAATGACCTACTCTGGCCACAAAAAGCTGTTTGGTAAACAAATTTGGACACTGTTTTTTTCTCTGTTCTGGTAGCTTATGGTAAATTAGCTATATTAGCAATTTTCAGAAATAAGGAATTGAATTGTTGTAGTTTTTTTGTTTCTTGACAAAAAAGAAGCAGCCGGTATTTCCATTTTGTGCGACTTTTTACTTTCACTCCACTACATTTCAAAGTCTAATATCTTTCCTTTCTCTCCACTACATTGTGCGAAATCTGTTGTTCCTTTTGGCTTATATGTGTATAAAAACATAACATGTCAAAACAAAAGGGGCGTGTAGCAAGAACACCAATCAGGGCACAGTGCACACTTTATTTTGAGCTTGTTTTGACCTGTTGAACAAATACGGATACAGTTCAATGTCAGTGCAGCAGCCCAAAACTTTTGGAATGTCTATTCCTACACAAATGATGGAACTAACCTAACTATGTGTAAATACAGCACAATATAGAAATATGTACACATATGCAACACAAGTTGTGACTGGCATGTATCTTTAGTCTGAATTTATACAAACATTATTTCATTTTATAGTAAAGTTGATTTGCTAGTTAATGTTTATGAACAGAGACCTATAGACACAATATAGTAAAGGAAAACTCATCTGTGAAGCTGTGCTTAAAACAAGCTTTTATTAAACTTAAACTTGTAACTAAGTTGCATTAAGTTAATTAATCTTTTAGTACTTTTACTTTCTATACTTAAGTACATTTCACTTTTGTACTTTTACTCAAATGAAGGTCTAAAGGGAGGACTTCTACTTTTACTGGAGTAATATTTTACCTTGGGTATCTCAACTTTAACTCAAGCACATGATTTGTGTACCTCGTCCACCGCTGGCTGTAGCTGTACAGCCAGTTGTACTGGACATATTGAATGAGTAGATGGAAAAATGGATTCCACCAAATATTAGCAAATTTGAAAGCAAATGTGACAAAGGAAGTCACATACTTTTACAACGGGACAATCATTGAGAACATACCTCAAAATCCACGCTATAGCTTTTAGAAAGGCTTCCACAGTCCTCTGACATCACTTACAATCTGTGGGTAGATCTCAGACATGCTGTGTATGCAAGATGGCCCAAGACTAATGCAGAACTAGAAGTGTTTTACAAGGAAGAGTGGGTGATAATTCCTACAACAAGTATAGAAAGGTTCCTAGCTGGCTACAAAAAGCATTTGCAAGCTGCGATATCTGCCAAAGGGTGTATTACTAAGTAATGACTTAGGGTAGCCAAACTTTTTCACATGTCACAATTACTATTTTATTTCATTTTATTTTAAGTAAATTCAATATGAAGCAACTGTGCATTCACATTTGCAGTCTCAGTTTAGTCCTTCCACTTCAAGAACCAACAAAATATGTCAGTTGTGCAGGGGTGCACATACTTTTTCATACAACTATGAATCATATGTATCATAATTTAGTGCCAATGATAGCACGAAAAGGACTGCACTGTTTTCAGCTGTTGGAAACTAGAGAGCTACACATTTGGTAGTTGCATATTTTTGTCTTCACCAGTTGTAAGACAGAGTTAGTGGGTTCAGAAGCATGTGCCTGGTCTTGGCTTTTTCTTTGTTTCTGCCGTGTGTCTGCTCTGAATGGAGGAGCCGCTCTAACTCTGTTGGATCTAATCGATCGTCAGCTTAGCAGCTAATGCATATAGATTAGCATCTCTGCCCTCCCACAGCAGGTCAATTCACACACAGACAAGCCTGTATTCCTGTCTTTGTGGTTTCCATTGACCTACGGATGATCACAGCTCAGTGCTGCTGTGCAAGAGATTACCCACCCATAACTTTAAACTTAGCGACCACAAGCAAATCTTGCTGTTCTGTTTTTGGTTTTCAAATAAATAAATAAATATAACCCTTTTTTCATAGGGATCTGTAAAAATACTTGGAGACTCATCCATCCATCCATCCATTGTCATCTGCTTATCCGAGTCCGGGTCGCGGGGGCAGCAGCCTAAGCAGAGAGGCCCGGGCCTCCCTCTCCCCTGCCACCTCCTCCAGCTCTTCCGGAGGGATACAGAGGCGTTCCCAAGACATTTGAGAGATATAATCCCTCCAACGTGTTCTGGGTCTTCCCTGGGGTCTCCTCCCCATCGGACATGTCTAAAACACCTACCTGGGGAGGCGTCCAGAGGCCATCATTACCAGGTGCCCGAACCACCTCAACTGGCTTCTCTCAACGTGGAGGAGCAGTGGCTCTACTCCGAGCCTCTCCCGAATTGCCGAGCTTCTCACCCTATCTCTAAGGGAGAGCCCAGCGACTCTGCAGAGAAAGCTTACTTTGGCCCCTTGTATCCGCGATCTCGTTCTTTCAGTCACTACCCAAAGCTTGTGACCATAGGTGAGAGTCGGAACGTAGATTGACCTGTAAATTGATAGCTTTGTCTTATGGCTCAGCTCTCTCTTCACCATGATGGACTGGTGCGGCGTTTGCAGTAATGCGGACCCTATACCAGTCCGTCACGGTGAAGAGAGAGCTGAGCCAGAAGACAAAGCTATCAATTTAAATAAATAAATAAAATGACATCAGCATAAACACTGTGCACTGGGAGCTTTGTGGTATGGGCTTCCATGGCCAAGCAACTGCATGCAAGCCTTACTTCACCAAGCACAATGCCAAGCGTCAGAGGGAGTGTTGTAAAGCATGCTACCACTGGACCCTGGAGCAGTGGAAACATATTCTGTGGAGTGATGAATCACACTTCTCTATATGGCAGTCTGACGGACAGGTCTGGGTTTGGCCAATGGCAGGAGAACATTTCCTGCCTGGCTGCATTGTGCCACCTGTAAACTTTGGTGGAGGAGGGATAATGCTATGGGGTTGTTTTCAGGGGTTGGCCTAGATCCCTTAGTTCCAGGGAAAGGAACTCTTAATGCTTCAGCATACTGAAACATTTTAGACAGTTCTGTACTTCCAACTCTGTGGTAACATTTTGGGGAAGGCCCTTTTCTGTTCCAGCATGACTCTGCTTCAGTGCACAAAGCAAGGTCCATAAAGGCATGGCTGCCCTTGTGAAAGGGAAGTATACTTAAGAACTCTAGAAGTATATTCAGATTGTGTAAACACTAATAATACATTTTTCTTTTCATGTTCTTTGTAAAAATACACATTAAATATACTTTTTCTGTATTCTACAAAATATATTTAGATGAAATACATTTAAAAGTATACTTTAATGTGTTGGAAATAACTTAGAGCACATGCACTTCCAAACATACTTGTCTTAAAAGTATATTTATTTGTTATGACAACTGAAGTGCATTATTTAAAAGTATATTTTAAAGAAAAGTATTTTAAAGTATGTTTGAATACAACTTCACAAATACAATTCAATTGATATATTTTTTCTCATACAAAAGTACACCTAAACAAAAGCATATCTAATTTTCATGTCAACTTAAATTTATTAAAAAAAGTATATTTTAAGAAATTCCTTTTAAAATATACTTTAGTACAACTTAGGAAGTACACTTTAATAAATGTATTTATTCACATACTAAAGCACACTTAACCAAAAATATATATGCATTGTCATGCTATTTAAGTGTATTATATAAAATAGAATTTTTGATTTAATGTATGCTTTAGTACAACTTAGGAAGTACGCTTGAGTGAAAGCATTTCATTCACATACTAAAACATATTTCAAAAACTGTCAAATTGACTTAAGATTAATTTATGTCTAACCAAATTTAGGCAATAAAGTGTATTTCTTTCACATAATCTTTAGATTATCCATGCTTTGTAAAAAATATGCTTACTTAATCATAAAATTCACATGGTTATCATGTTAACTTATCATTGTAGTTTAAAGTATTGCATTATTGTATTATGTATTGTAGTTTAAATTGTACTTTGTCATCCTTTAAACATGAACAAAGTATAATTAATGTGTGCTTAAAAATAATGGAACCAAAGTGATATTTATCATTGATTTATTAGCACATAAATGTAGAACAAATTAAAACAAAACAAAACAAAAACATTTTCTCACATTATAAAAATCTCAAGGTAAAGCTCATAAGCATTTGATTATAGTCCTTTAACAGGCCTTTTAAATGCAACAAAAATTGTTTTATTTCACAAAATAACCATACATTATTTCATGCATGAACTTAAAAATAAATAAAATGTAATAAAAATGTTTAACGGACTGTCTCTACAAGTTTTTTTTCCCTTTTTTTCACCTGCATCTCCTGATTTATGGGCGAGCAACAGAGTTTGGGCTACATATAAGTAAAAACACCCTAGACCTCTGCTCTCTGGATCCTTCAAAGTTATATTACCTGTTTCTTTTAAGTGTGACAAAAGTCCCATTTTAGACCTATGAAGTCTTTTCAGTCTCTCTCGACATTATTAGGGAGTGGAGTGGCATATGTTTTATCTTTGCTCGTTTTCTGCATTTTGCATGTATTGCATAGACATCATTTGACTCAGACACTTCATGCATGAAGTTGGGTGAAATGTGTAGCTGAATATCTTTACAGAGTTGCCTTCTTGACTTAACAAGCTCCTTCACCACCATGCAGCACTTTTTTCATCAACCAATTCATAAACTACGAGACTCAGGACTTTGCACAATGTTCCATCTTGTAATTTTGCAACAGAATTTTTTCTCTTCTGCAACCTGTTGATGGATTACATCACCTACATTTGCTATTTTGGCGCTTTTGGTTTCAAGGCTTTGCGCTCGAAGTTTTAAATCAAACCAGGCAATTAACATGCAGCCTTGTTGTGGGAGCGCAGAAGAACTTTGCGGAGCTGCATTGGAGGAGCAGAGCACTTCTAACCTGTTAGGTAAGTTCTTTTATGTATGCCATATAAAAACAATGTTATGACATTATATGATGCTGGAACAGTAAAGAAGTAGCACACATACTTCAGAAAATGTTCTCTCAACACAAAATTAAAATAAGAGTCCACGTTTTTAGCTTTAGGCTACGGTCGTAAATGTTTATTTTTAACTTAAAAAACCAAAGGAAAAAACCACGAGAATCACACACACTACTATGTCAGTGTCACTGCTATACTGAGATGAAACACCACCTATTCTGGTTAACAGTTGGGCAGTGGTGGTCCTTAACAGCTTGTTTTTGTTTTTGGGAACACTAGACAAGCATTAAAAGGCAACTGTATTGAGTTTATAAACTGCTGTAAAGTAATTTGTGTGGGGGAAAAAATACGCACTGGTGGACACTTATGTCATGCTATCACTTTTTGTCCAAAAGGTTACCAGATTAAGATTTTTTTACATTACTTTGAAATTTGGTAAATCAGTTTCAAAAAGCTATAAAACACATTAGTAAATACTGTAAGAATGCTGACACTTGGGGACCAGTATTTATCACAGTGTTTTGGCTAGTACTGTTTGAAAGTGATGCAAGGGCAACATGGTGATGTGTGTCTTGTCAATGTATTATGCACAGCAGTTAGTAAACTGTAATATTCACTGTGTAGTAAACACTTCGGCTGTTTTTATAGTTTGTAATGGCAGAATTACATTTTTAAAGTGACTTTGTCCCTGTAATCCTACAACAGCCCCTGTTTCTTTCTTTTCTGATCAGGTACTGACATAAAAGGCAGCCAAGCACAAGGATGAGGTTCTTAAAGAAGATCTCAAAAAAAGAAAACACCCTAACACAACACCACCACTTTATGATACAGACACAGACTCTGACATAACAGCTCCTGACCTGGAATCCACACCCGTAAATCAGTCACTAGAAATTGTGAGTTTCAGCGGTCTTTACTACAAAAATGGTTATTTTATTTATGCTTTTAGAGAAGAGATCTCTAATAAAACTCATAAAGTGCATAAACATTACTCAACCTTTCTGCTATCCAGCTCTAAAGTGACAATCATTAACTGATAGATCAGTTGCTTAACACAGTAGAGGTTGCAGCACTTTCAGCTGGATTGAGCACATTCTTCCTCAGCTGTGTAAGAGAGCTCTTGTGCCTTACAAAGGCAATTAGATAGAAAAACCTACAATACAGAAACTTTGTTAGTAATCACTTCCTTCATTCCTTACTTCAGAATTCAGTCCGTTGTTGTATATTTGTTGTGTTAAAGAGTCTGATAGATGCTGAAAATGCTTCTTGAAGTCTCCCAAAAACAGAGCTATGATCAGTGATAAAATAGTTCCAGCCTTGGAAAGTATGTAACAGTATATGTATTATGGGTTTGCCTGACAGTTTGTTAACAAAAACAATTTATAAAACATTTTTCATGTGTGCATGCATATATAGCCCTTTTGTCGCCTACTATATTTTTGTATTCTTTGAATTTCGGAACAGGTCAATAATAAATCTCGCTTATCTCAGCACTTGCATCCGCCTCTTCGCTCCCTGTTACACAATAAATGTGTAAATATCACTGTATGTCTACATTTTAGTGGAAGTATAATTCAAATTAAGTAGCAAGTTAGTGCATGTATAGTATGTTCAGTGGTGTATTTAAAAATAATATAGTAAGTGTAAGTATACATTTGTGTGGTAATAATGAATAATTCAGTGAAATTGTAAAATATGTTTTTCCAGTTTATAACAGAAAAGCACATTAGGGCATCACTTAAATATAACTGAATTTAAATGTTCCATAGCAATCTACACTTAAATATGCATTGCATTAAAGTGCACTTAAATGCATTATTTATTAAGTAAATACATATATTTAGTGATAATAAAATAGAATTCATAGTACACTTAAGTTTATTTTACTTGCAGTATATTATAAATAAAGTAGCATGGACATGCATGCAGTACATAAAGAAACACATTTATAATGTATTCCAAGTGTAATAACAATTGTGTTTAAAATCACACCTTTAAATCTACTTAAGTTAACTGAAGTTGTCCGAAAAAAGCACTCAAAAGGACAACCTAATGCTTTTAAGGTATATTTAAACATAACAATTGCAATTTAAATACACTTAAGCTGTCATGTTGTTCCAAAATAATACATTTAGTATGTATTTAAGCATATATGAACACTAAAAGCATGTACTTTTCAAATGAAGTATACTTAATACTTAAATACATTTTCTTTTTAGAAGGGTGGGTGAGTTTGGTGTGGAAGAACTTGATTGGCACACACAGAGCCCTGACCTCAACCCCATCAAACACCTTTGGTATGAACTAGAATGGAGATTACAAGCCAAACCATCAAAGGTGAACAAGAGGCTTTACTTGTTTATCCACAATCAAGGCCAAAAAACAGGTGAAGGTCAGATCCAGAATGAACAAACCATATACAAACCTGAGGCCAGGCAGCAGAGTCCCAAAAGGGAACAGGCAAAGGGCAAAGTCGATAGATACAATCAAACGGTCAGATACACAAGGAATAAATCAAAACATGGACAAGAACACTCAATAGTTTGGTAGAAGATGCAATACCTTCCTACTAACTAAGCCTAAGGTCCAGGTCTATAAGCTAACACTTTGGTTACTGGTTACAGCCACACGATCAAATATACAGGTGAAAAACATGAATACTCAGATGAAGCTGATCTCTGATAGGTGGAACCAAGTAGCCTAGACTTCACTTGATCAACCAGGGGGTTCTGGGAATTGGAGTCCTGGCTGGAGGGATATGTGACACTTAACTTGAGATAAGATATAAATTAAAATAAGATTTACTTCTGTAATACAAATGTGTAAAAAATCTTATCTTGACCTTGTCAGTTCTTAACTTAAGACTGAAGATAGAATGTTTCTGCACAGCCCCTGATCCTAACATTGAGCTAAACAGATGACTACTGTTCCTGTTGCACACACACACACACACACACACAAATGAATTGTGAGCTCAAATGAAACTAATCATTTGTAAAACTGAAATATTGATAACTGTTCAAGTGGACAGTTCAGCTACATCATATTTTATTGCCTAAATGAAAACTGAACTGAATAAAAAAGAATGGAATTGTGCCCACAAATGCCAAACTTGTTGGTGGTAAGAGTGCAGATCTACAGGCAGTTGTCAACATGGACATTAGATGTAATGGATTCATTAGATACAAAAGGCAAATACTGGGTGAAGGAATGTATTGATGCATTGATCTGCAGTTGGTGGTCTGTCAATTTTATAATGTTAGAATAAATTAGAATCATTATAATACTAGTCACTAACTTATGCATTCATTAGTAACAAAGTAAAATGATCAGGCTTTTTTATTGTTTATATTCTGCTACTGTGCAAAAACAGATGGACTATAAGAAAAATCAACACAAAGTGTCTTAATAAGGTATTATAAGCTGCCAGAAAATGGAATAGATTCTAGAAGTCTCTGGAACTGTGCTGGAGATATGAAAGCTCATTCTCGCAAAAGATATTCCATCAGTTGTTGTTTTGATGTTGGTGCTGGAGCCTTGTGCCCTGTAGATGGGGTCATCCTGGAAGAGACCCCTCCCACATGACATATGTTCCATCAGAGGATAAAGGTGATCAGTCAGAATAACAATGCACTGATTTGTAGCAACACTTCTAAGGGGACAACTGGACCCAAATCGTACCAGCAAAATGTCTCCACAGCATAACAGCTACTGGACAAGCCATTCAGACCTGTACTAGAGAGTTACCCTGTACCCAGCCTGTCTCTGATCTCCAACACCATTTCCAACCCGTCCCCATTTGACCCAAAATTATTCCACCCCTGCATTACCCAACATCATTAATGGGTAATGGTGGATTACTTGGGGTGAGGGAATGACTTGACCTTAGCTGCTGTAAAATCTAAAAGTGGGAATTTCATTACTGTTCATGTGGTGTTAATAGACAATTCATTACGTTTCCCACAGGGATGCTGTAAAGTTTATCACCATTATCATTGTCACTGTGGGAAAAAATAAATAGTAACCCCCTGGAATGCTGTGATACACATTCCTGTGCAGCTTTCTAGTCAGTCCCACGTGTGGAGAATGTGGTGAAGAATCTTTTTATCACATCTCTGTAGATCAGTGCCTGTGGCTTTTTACTCTACTGAGCTCTCAAATATAAATGTGTCTTTGTAATGAGGGGCTTATGCACTGCAGCCTGATTAGAATATCCTTATTTATGTAGCTATGGATGGGCTGTTCTTGCTGATACTGTTTAATCACAGACTGCGTTGACATTCTCAGTCACCTGAGGAGCATCCTACACATTGTTTCTACACTTACTTATCCTTCTTTGTCGCCCATCTGTACCTCCTGCAGTCACAAATTTTGAGTATTTTTACTGTAATTCTGGTGGGCCATGTTGGCCCTGTCATCAAGAGGAAGCATTCAGGTCTGTTCTCTTAGTGGTTTGGATGTTTACGAATCTACATGTATGACATGCTCATTTACTTACTTTCCTCCCCAGTAAAGTTTGGTAGTGATGACTAGACTGGATCTCCTGGAAAAGAAACAACACACAAACAGTAGAGGCATTCAGTCAGCTACAGCCTCACACATCTCAAATCAAACAGTCTGTATTCAGATTCAAGCTGCAGAATTGTGTATTCCTTTGTAAAATTCCCTCCCACACACACTCCCCAACCAAAAATCTCCAGCTGCATACTTTATGGAACTTTCCACATCGCCATGGTAACTGATCGCTTCGATGTAACTAGCTTAGTTATGGATATTTTTTTAGCAATAAGTGATGTTATTTTAATTCAACCCTCCGTCTGTCAGTCTATCTCTCTCTCTCTCTCTCTCTCTCACACACACACACACACACGCACACACACACACACACACAAACACGCTCCCAAGTGGTTCCGTACCTCCAGCATTTCTTCTTGATGATGTTTCCGAGGATGATTTCAGCTCTGCAGAGATGAGAACACAGAAATTAAAACTCATAAACTTGTTCAGTTACACCTACTTTTACAGTTCCATATGTTCTAGGTGTTAACCAGGTAAATGTGTGGTAGGTAAGTACTAGGTAATACAAATTATCCATGTATTTTGTGCTGTCATTTTAGGCTCTATTAGTACTTATTAGTACATGGAGGTGTTTCTGACTTACTTTCCTGTTTAAACATGTGACAATACAGTGAAATTTACTGTATGTTTATCCTCATCATAGTGTAACTCCAAATAGATATTTGACTACGCTGTTTATCAGGAAAGGACACTTTTAGTGTGAAGTTGAATTTGAAAATCCAGAAACAGACATTTTAGGACATGTTTTCATTTAAAAAAGAGTAAAGTCCATTTACACTTCTGTCTATAACGATCTAGTTCTTTGAAGTTTGGAGTTACCTAGTTAACTTAAGTGAAAGTGAATTGTTTCTGCCTGTGTGTGTATGTGTGAGTGTGTTTTGTGAGTGTGTTGTGTGAATGTGTTGTGTGTGTATTTTTGTTGTGTGTGTGTCTTGTGTATGTGTGTGTGTTTGTTTGTTGTGTGTGTTGTGTATGTAGGTGGGCATGTTTAAGAGTGTGCATGTGTGTATGTGTGCTTGTTAAAGTTTGTGTGTGTGTGTGTGTGAGTTGTGCTGTGGGTGTGTGTATGTGTGTATATTTAAGAGTGTGTATGCATCTGTGTATGTGTGCATGTTAACGTGTGTGTGTGTGTGTGTGTGTGTGTGTGTGTGTGTGTGTGTGTGTGAATTGTGCTGTGGGTGTATGTGTGTGTGTATGTGTATGTGTGTGTTCAACAGAAATGAACCTTTGTGAACCTCTCAGAAAAGTGCAAATCACATTTATATTTATGACATTGTGCTGAAAATATCTGCAGCTGTGCTGTCAGAGGCTTGACATTCCGACATTGCGTATTCATTTTCTAAGAACCACTGTAAAGTTTGAAACTTGCAGTGAAAGGTGTGTGCGCTTGCACATTAGTTGGGAGATAAGTATAATCGGATTTAGCTCCGTTCTGAAATGCAGGTGTGGTACTCAGGCTCAGTTTGCTGTGGTAATTCCACTCTGTGACTGCAGTATGCAGGACTTTCAACTCCAGCATTGTTACGCTCTCAAGCAGGACCTGAATGACATATTGTTTCATTTGACTATGACTATTAATCTAGATATAAGCACTCAGACTAGAATTAATCCAGTTTAAATATTAAGGCTAAGACTCATTCAGGTTTAGATATTCAAACTGTGATTAATCTAAATTTACATACTCAGACTATGGTAATCTAGGTTGAAATTCTTAGACTGTAATTAATCTAGGTTTACATACTATGGTTATGATTAACCCACGGTTACACATTCACACTGTGATAAATCCAGGTTTAGTCTCAGGCTGTAAGTAATGCAGGTTTAGATATTCAGTCTGTGATTAATCCATGTTTACATAATAAGGTTGCAATAATCCAGGTTTAAATACTCAGACAGTGATTAATCCAGGTTTACATAGTCAAGCTGTGATTAATCTAGGTTTACATACTCAAGCTGTGATAGGTTTACTTACTGAAGCTGTGCACTCTGGCTGTAATTAATCTAGGTTTAGGCACTCTGGCTGTGATGCTTGTTCTATCATAAAACAGCCTTGAGATTTTTGAATGGTCTGGGTCACCACTTCAGAAGCAGCGGGACATTTTTAATCCACTACAGTGAACCAGTAAATGAAATTATGATTTGACTATGCAGAACAGAGAAAGAACTGGTTAAGGTTAGTGCTCAACATGGTTTACTTTTCTTACTTTTCTTTATTTGTATGAAATCCAAGATTTGAGTTTTCATTCTTCGTGAGGTCATCTATTAAAACACATGGGAGCTAAACGACAGGTTTCAGGTCCTTGACTTTCATGCTGAAGATGGTACAATTGCTAAATGCCTGGGGATTTTTGAGTGGACTACATCAGCACTGTACAAGTCAGTGTTAAATCCAGCACAGTCAGATAGAAATGGAAGTTATAATGAAATAGGCAAAATGGAGACTGGGGGCTTTGGTTATACTCACTTTCCGCCTGAGTACACCTCAGCCGTATCAAAGAGATTCACCCCATTCTCATAGGCTATAGTCATGAGCTGCTCTGCAACCTACACATGAACAAACTCACATTATTATGCATACAAGAATATTATATACATGATAAATTATGAGGACGTATTTCACTGCTACTAGCTTTGGAAATCAGTTGTTCAGTCAGCACTTCATATACATAATAAGAACAGTCCTGATAAAGCTACTGACACATCTACTCTTTATGTAGAGGCCTGTCCTAATGTGAGATTAATGTAAATGGCTTTAACTGTACATTTCAGTTCAGTTCAGTTCATCTCAGATCACTTTAACTCAGTTCATTTGAACTCAATTCAATCCATGAATTCACCTCTACTCAATGCAATTGAATTCAGATAAACTCAACTTGAAAAAAATCCATTGATAAAATTAGTTAATTCAATTGAGATCAGTTCAGCTTAACGCAGTTCAGCTCAGCGTCAAGTTAACTCGGCTCAATCATCCTCAACTTAGCTCAACTCAACTTAGCTCAATTCAATCAACTCAGTTCAACTCAGTTTTACTCTGCTCAATTCAGCTCAACTTGACTTCAACTTCACACAAATCAACTCAGATCTGTTCAACTCAGCTCAACTTCATTCTGTTTATTTCAGCTTTAGTTGACTCAGCTCAACTCAACTTCACACAGCTCAGGGTAGTTCAACTCACATCTGTTAATCTGAAATTGATTCAGTTCTGTTCAACTTACTTTGACACAGCTCAACTCCACTTGGATCTGTTCAGCTCCACTTAACTTAAGCTAACTTGACTCATTTCAGTTCAACTCAACTAGACTCAGCTCAGTTTAGACCAACATCTTTCAGCTCAATCAAACTCTAGTTCAGTGCAATTCACTTAATTTCAATTCACTTCAAATCATTTCAACTCAGTGTAACTATAATTGATTTGATTCGGCACAATTCAGTTCAGTCAAGTTCAAAAGTGTTGAGTTTATGTTCTTCATGTCCTATACTCTATAATGTAATGGGATAGGATACAGCTGCTTTGTTCATTAATGTATGCTTAGCAAGTGTCAGAGCAAAATATGCAAAATATTTGTGGTTTTAACTGAAAGTGATCTGACGTCTTCACATTACAATGGATAAGAATAGATGTATGTCTAATGTAACATTAATTAGTCAAATTTATTTGAGCTAAAACCACAGATGCTCATTCTGCATGTGTTCCGGCGCTTACGATGCTTTGTCAGAACGAATGATACAGATGACTGAACTGAACTCAAGGCCTAACTATTTAGCCATCTGTCCATCTTTCCCATTCTCTTTCTTTTTTCCTCTCGTTCTCTTTCTCTCTCTTTCTCTCTCAAACTGAAAATCTCTCCCTCTAATTCTTTTTTGTAAGAGACCTCCCGTCACTGTTTCTCTCTCTCTCGTTCTTTCTCTCTCTCTTTCTGACAAGCTGATGTGCGGTTGTCACTTTGATAGACAGTGAGGGGCAATGACTGTAGGGTGGTATGTGGGTTCTGACCGCACAGGCAAAAGCGTATGTTAAACAATTCCAGACATTATTAACTCCGACAGCTGAGTAAAGGGCGACAGAAAGGGTGGGGGCTATGAGAGGGGTGTGTGTTGGTCTTTCCATAATATGATTGGACAAACAACGTGATGTGATTGGACACCACAGCAGACCCCGCCTCGGGGGACAGTGAGGGTTGCCTGAATGTTGTTGCCACGGGGGCTTCAGTGATGGATGATTGGCTAATGGTGTTGTTCATATGCCCCGGTGCATGTCAGAAACAGGAAGTGCCCACGCAGAAGGCAGTTATTGTTAGTAGGAGAAGGCCACAGTGATTCATTTTGCTGTGTTACTACAGCAGCGCTGGATTCTAGCAGTGTGGATAAGGGATGATTAGTTGATTTTTACCTGCTCTTATATTGCTATTTTATCTCAGGTTTGGCATGTGTATGTGTGGCTAGTCAATCATTAATTCACCTCACCTCATCAGAAACCTGACCACCAAATGTCACCCATGTTCCTAGAAATGAGAGAGAGAGGCAGTAAGTGTTTGCAGTTTTTCACAATTTAACAGGCATAAGAAAAGCAGCAAGACCATCTGTGAGAGCCCTAAAAGCACATCTATTAGGAGAGAATGCTTTACACACAATATGAATTTGGTTTACAATAAACAACTGCTATTATAAGCCGTATCAGCAGGTCTTTCATTGGTTGTCAGTTGAAAACATTGGTCTTTTTTTTCTATTGGTAAAAATTTCCTTTATAGCTGAATTAATTTAATTCAATGTAATTCAAAATGACAATGTAACCATTGTTATATCTAATGTAAACATGTCTATTCGCATCCTACACAGATGTCACGGTATTGCTTTGAGGTAGATTTTTGGGGGTGGGCTGTTTTTTTTCTGTGCAGGTAAGATTTCATTGGCTTGATCAATGGGTAACAATCAAAACTGGTTGACACCACAGTGGCTGCCAATGGTTGTATGATGTATTTGTGTAAAGTGTACTGAGTGTGAACAAAAATGTTGAATTCTGTGAAACCACTCAAGCTGTGGGAAGACAAATAACACATCAAAATGTCCGTTTAGGCTGGAATACCCCTTTAAATTAATACCTAATCTAAATCCAGTGCAGATCTTATGTGGATCATTCTGTACAATTGGTTGAAAGTGCAACACAAACTTTGAACTGACTTGGACCTTATCACTACCTGAACAATCAAAACACTATCAAAACTTTACCAAATGTTTCGGTAGTGACAATTTCAGCCAATTTTGAGCATAACTTAAACACTGCTTTGAACGGATGTACACATATATCATCATGATATTTTTGTTAAAGCACAAAAAAGTGTGCAGAAAGTGTGATTTTTGGTACTTGCAGTTCTTATTATTATATGGGGACACACTTTCTTCAAAACAGTGGGATTTAACTGTTCACCATGTTGCCATGATGGACAGTGAAACAGTCTCACTTCCTGCCTCACTTCCACACTACCTGTCCCACAGCCCAAAATGATGTGGAAAAATGTCTGGTTCCATTGACTTGCATTAGAAGTAAAGCAGGTTTTTTCCTTCTCCTGTAAAGTTACCATTTTGGAGATATGAGGTTTTGTTCCGACAACAGCGATTTGCTGTTCATGAATATACTACACTACCAACAGGAGATTTGTTGGAGGGTTTGACCCTCCTCTGCGTTTCCCTGAGAGACCTCTGTTATTTTTATTTTGACTCACACACTGCCGGCGGACTACACCACCCATGATTCATAGCCGCCAGTGGCCCTGGGCAGAAGTGTTGGGTCTCTGTGGTAACAATCTTTGTCCCTGTCAGAACCACCTAATGTCACCTGAGACATCAGGAGCAGGGTCCTCTGACCACAACCATCATCATCCTCCCATTAACCTCCTTAACTCTTAGAAATCAATTGTCACCAAAACAAACACACACATTTAATTGTTCCTCACTCATTGGATTTCTAAATGTTTGATTGGCACATTTGTGTTTGTAGAACAGGCATACTTTATGATGATTTGAACTTGAAAATTTACTGTTCTGTTCTGATGTGAAAAGTTACTGTTGTGTACAGTCTTAGTTTGAAGAAAAATGATCCACTCCAGCAGGATTTTTCCCCCACATTTTTGTAAAAATACAGCAAAAGTATAAATACAGACTTGAAACTGTGGATACTGAATGTAAGTCCAATGTAAATGTAATTAATTGTGTTAATTACTGTGTAATAACTATGTAATTAAGTCATTATATTTGAATAGAAATTACTCAACTTCAAAAGATTTTGTATTTAAACTGTAAAGGCCTACTCTAAATAATGGGAACAGATTATTGAAATAAAATCTTGTGGATTTACTAAGGCTGAATGTCTTATTTTTGGTGCAAACATGGCTGCCATTGTTGTTGCTGAGAGAGAAAGATTTTATCACACACATTTATGTAATTTCAATTTTGATTAAAAAAAAATAAAATTATTAATTTGCTGAAAGCAATAAAAATGGAACTATCTAGTTTTATAAACCCCCCAAAAATTCCAAAAAACCTGGGAAAGAGGCAGCAAAGATTTTTGACCTGTATTCACTTGAAAACAGTACAAAGATAAGATATTTAATGTTTCAACTAAAACATTCTTTACTTTCAATGCAAATTAATGTAAAATTAAAATAGGATTTTCTTCCAACAATTTTGGTGCATTTCCATTAGTCCATTTATCACGAAATTTTCACTTAATGTAAAAGACAGCTGCCATGCTCAAAAGATGTAGAAAAGTAAGAATGGAAACAAATGGAGATATATGTTTTCTTTTTGGACAGCAAAGATATGATTATAATTTGATGCTTGCAATATGTAGCAAAATAGTTGGGGCAGGAGCATGTTTACCACTGTGTTACACCACCTTTCCTTTTAACAGTGTTCAGTAATGGTTTGGGAACTGAGGACACCAATGGCTATAGTTGTGAAAGTGTATTTTTTCCAACTCTTGTTTAATATAACCTTTCAGCTCCTCAATGGTCCGGGGTCTCCATTGTTATATATGACATTCAGGCACCACACGTTTTTAATGGGACACAGGAGGCCAGTCTAGCACCTGCATTCTCTTGCTAAGAAGCCACGCCATTGTAATATATGCAGAATGTGGCTTGGCATTGTTTTGCTGAAAATCAGGAATGTCCCTAAAAAAGACATCACCTAGATGGCAGCACATGCTGCTCCAAAATATGTATATATCTTTCAGTGTTTCAGTGTTGACTGCCTTTTATTAGAGGCAAAATCGGAAAACAGCAATATGAAGGGTCTAATAAAGACTTAAAGGAGCCCAGCCTCCATGGCTTACAGCTACAGGCCCAAGTATGACTGCCCCACTTGTACTGCATATAGTTATACCACTGATATGAACACAGGTGGGTCCAATCGTGCAGCCTGAGGCCCTTAAATAGCAGTGGCTCTGCTAACTGGTGTCGCTCATGCAGCTGAAATGAGAGGAGACTAACCAGAGTGTATGGACCACTGTCCACATCAACGGGCATGACACCATGCCAACTAGCAACAATAGCTTTCTCTTTTCATTACTCTCATTAGTGTTGCTTGTTTGAACTATCTGTTTAGAATCTGCCTCAGAAAGACTTTCTCGGGTAAAAAGTCATTTTCATTGTGCTGCCAGGATCCAGAGGCTCGATGTGATGTCTTAGCCTACAGCCAGTAACCGCTGTGCAGTCTGTTCTGTTCATAAGTCTGTTCAAGTCTTATGACTAATATGTCTTGGTCTATTGTCTAACAGTTTGTAAATGCTTGTGTGAGGGCTTCGATAGACAATGCACAGATAACCCAGCATGACTTTAGCATTTTAATATGCCTCTGTGACGTTATCCTCAAAGGGAAGTCAGCTAAAGCATTAAACTGCCATGCTGGAGGCCAAGTAATTGATTATGTGTTGATGGGTCTGGTTAGTCCATTGGGTTTTATGACTTGTTGTTGAGGACACTGGGACAACAACCCTCACTGTCAATCTGTTTCTGCCCTGCTGTGTCTTAGCTGTGTGAGCTAATTGCTGCCAAACATTTCATATCTATCATGCATTACAAATTAAATGTCAATATGGGAGAGATTAACATTGGGAAGATTAGCTGAGCAAATGCCAGTTAAGTCATTGAATTATGCAACACTTGAAACACTGAACAAACACTGCAGTCTGGGGGTTGGACTGGCTGGAAAACAGGCAAAGGGACTTCATTCATAAAACTGCTGCTTTGGACTCAAATGAGTTCTCACTTGACTAATAAGGACATCCTTTATTTTTTATTTCGATGATTTGCTAGTTTTAAAATGCAAACTGGCTCATTATCTTTATCTCATAAAGCGGTTGATTAGAGGAACACTGAGAGAGAGAGAAAGAGAGGGGATAGTTAGAGAAAGAGAGACAGAGAAAAAAAAATTTAAAAAGAGAGAGAGAGATGAGAGAAAGACAGATGATTAAAAAGAGAGGGATAAATAAGGAAAGAGAAAGATGGCTAAACAGATAAAAAAGAAAGAAAGAAAGGGAAAGATGGTTAGAGAAAGAGAAAGAGAGAGACAGGTGTTTAAAATGAGAGAGTTAAGAAAAAGAGCACGAGTTAAAAGAGGGAGCAAGAGAGAAGGATAGAGAAAGATGGCTGAACAGGGAGAGAGAAGGACAGAGAGAGGGAGAGAGAGAGAGAGAGAGAGAGAGAAAGTGAGAGACACAGAGAGAGATAGATAGAGAGATAAAGAGAGACAGAGCGAAGGAGAGAGAGGGAGAAAGAGAGACAGAGAGAGAGAAAGAGAGAGAGAGAGAGGGAGACAGAGGGAGAGACAGAGAGAGAGAAGGAGAGAGAAAGAGAGACAGAGAGGTGGAGAGAGAGAGAGAGGGGGACAGAGAAGAGGGTGATCTGCTGTAAAGTGGAAAATGAAGTACTCAAGCTCTCAGTTAGGCTCTTCTGACAGTGTTATTATCTGCTAAACACTCACCGAGCCCCAAACACGATACTCGCAGTCCTGACTTCCCAAGATTCCTGTGAAAAGAGAAAGAAAAGGAGTTACAACCTGAGACAATGCAGTAACGCTGACACTTTGTCCACCTGCTGTGTAAGACTCCACGTCATCACCTCTTCCAGCTTTACTTAGTGAGCAAAATAGGTCTGGGATCATTGGTGGAGTGAATATTGCACTTACATTTCGGCATTTGGCAGATACTTTAATCAGAAGTGAAGTGGAGAGAGTATAATCTGTACAGCTATCACAGGAAGTCAGCCAGCAGTGCTGTTTCCAAATATACATATATATATATATATATGCTTGACTGTAGGCAAGAGACAGTTGTCTCCAGCGTGCCACCACACACGCTGCACATAACTGAGACAAAGTTTATCTTGGTCTCCTCAGACAACAGGACATGGTTACAGTAATCCATGTTCTTGGACTGCTTGTCTTCAGCAAACTGTTTATGGGCTTTCTTGTGCGTCAGCTTCAGAAGAGGCTTCCTTCTGGAATGACGGCCATGCAGACCGAGTTGATGTATTATGTGACATATGGTCTGAGCACTGATTAGCTATTTGTGTTAACAAGCAACTGAACAGTGTACAGTGGCCAGTATGAGCAAATTGTACCCAAAACACCAAATTTAGCAGCGCTGCTCCCCATTCACATCTTAAACGAGTCACATGACACCAGGGAGGGACAACGACACAATTGGGCACAATTTGGACATGCTCACTGTGAGGTGTACTCACTTTTGCTGCCAGCTATTTAGACATTGAATTATTTTCAGAGGACAATAAATCTATCCTGCTATACCAACTACTTTAAGTTATATCCAAGTTTCATTTCATTTCAAGGCCCACCCTTTGCAGCTATAACAGCTTCAACTCTTCTGGGAAGGCTTTCTGAAAGGTTTAGGTGTGTGTTTATGGGAATTTTTGACTATTCTTGAGTGTTGACTGTTGAGATCAGGACTCTATGAAGGCAAGTCAAGTTCTTCCACACCAAACTCGCTCATCTATGTCTTCATGCACCTTGCTTTGTGCACTGGTACGCAGTCATGTGCACTGATGCAGCTGCTCCAGCTTGGAAACTCATTCCATGAAGCTCTCTACACACTGTTCTTGAGCTAATCTGAAGCCTACATGAAGTTTGGAGCGATTGTTGGCGACCTCTGCGCACTACACGCCTCAGCATTCACTAACCCCGCTCTGTCATTTTACGTGGCTCAGTTGTTGTCGTTCCTAATTGATTACACTTTGGTTCCACAGACCGCTGAACTCTTAAAGGATCTGAACTGCTGCTGGTGGCGGCAGAATTTTCCACCACGACTCTGAAACTTAAATTAATTGACCATACATTTTTACTGTTGTCTGCCAACTGCAAACATGTGAACGCAGCACAAGTGTGTTTTGACAAGGACAGAATCACAATATTGCACACTACAAGACATTGTCATATAATAAAGCATAAAGCAGTAAGAGTAAACTGGATGAGAGGATCAAACCATCAAATGTTCATGGAGGAGAAGCTTCTTGAAGGTTGCAAGAGTATCTTGGATGGAGGTGAGAGTAAGTAAGCTTGTATCTCAGAGCACAAGAGAAGTGTTTGACATGCATCCATCCATCCAGACATTTTCTAAGCCGCTTCTCCCTCAGGGTCATGGACTGTGGGAGGAACCCCACGCAGACACAGGGAGAACATGCAAACTCCACACATAGAGGACCCCGGTCATGGAATCGAACCCAGGCCCCCCTCGCTGTGGGGTGACAGCACTACCCACCACGCCACCATGCCGCCATTTGCTATGCAATGATGGCAAATTTAACTGATGTTACAGAACTTAGAAGACTCTTGGTTCCCTAAAGCAGCAGTTCTCTGACATATTTAGTCTTAGTGCCCTTTTGTAGATAATGAGCACCACTGCAACCCCCCCATGCAAGTGACTAGAAGGATGAAAGTCTAAAATAATGAGAGGAAAGCAAAGTTTTAAGGTGATTCTTAAAGCAGGAGAAAGAAGAACAGTCACAGAAGTCCAAGGGGATGCAGTTCCAAAGTCTAGAGGCCATAGCACTATGTCTCCCATTTATGGTTTCTTTCTAGCATGTGCTCTATAGGGCTGTAGGAGCACATAGTTAAGGAGAGTGGACTCCATGTTGTGCTTTAAATATGAAAAAATGACATAATTTGCTGAGAAGGAAGCCAGTGTAACTGACTGAGAATGATTGTGATATGAGCCAAATGCTTGGTATAAGCAAAGACTCTGAGTTGAATGTTGAGTAAAGTACAATTGATTTTTACGAGGAATGCCAATGAAAAGGGAATTATAGTAGTCTAAGAGATTATGAAAGCATAAACAATCATTTTAGCATCTTTCAGACTTATAAAATCAAAGTAGGGTAATGTTGTAACTAATGAAATTTTGGTAAGTAACCTGATATGTGGTTCAAGACCATGTCAAGATAGAGGGTTTGATTGTGGCACCATATGTGAATTGAACATTTAAGAGTTTTGGAGGGCAGAATTTTGGGATCAACATGCATGGTAAGCAAGTATGATGAAAAGCAGGGGGCCAAGGACTGAACCTTAAGGTACACCTAATCTAGAGAATTCAGCTATTTAGATGTACGTAAAGTGGGATCTTCCAGAAATGTATATACCCTGTTTTCATTGTTTCCCCTATGAAATCTTGTGAGTTTATGCCTTGTTTTCTGAGTAATTCTACTTTCCTAGCTCCTTGTCTAGTGTTGGTCCTTGTTGAAACCTTGTTCTTCATTGTGTTTTTGTGCTCTTTCTGGTTTTGACCCTCTCTAACTTTTTTTGACGCTGATCCTGCCTAGGCCTACTTTGACTTTCACTGTCTGTACTTTGACCCCTGCTGTGAATGACAACCTTGGATGCTGGAAAAAGCCATATAAAGTGACTTTGTACTTTTGTCCTACTGCCTCAAGCTCTCTGTTGTTACAAATGTGCTTCTGATTGCCATGGTGTCCCCAGCTGGGCTCTGCCCAGTGCTCTATCTCCATGTCACCTTGGATCCCCACCCCCCCATGATGTGTGTCACCTATGTCTAGTCTGTAGTTGCAACTAATAATATCAGTATCTGCACCTGTGTCACAACAGCATATTTATGGTGCATTTGGATGGTTAGGAACTTCAGAGTTTACCACATAGAAGTTGTAAATTCTGGTGGTAAACCTGTTTTTACCAGCTGTAGTGAAACCACAAACTGTACGTTCTCTGATATTACATTTCAACAGGTCAAGCTGGCAGAGCATTCGATCCATCAAGTTAGCGGTACATACATCAGTAACACTTTAATTTCTCTTTCATGATGCAAGCAGATGATTGTAATATTAATGATTGAAGGATTGAATGATTGAATATTAATGATGATGATTGTAATATTAATTCACCTGTAGTGAATGGCAGGCCCAGTCAGTTAGCATCCAACAATTTATTTTCAATGAATCATGTCATTGGTCCATCCTTATCCCTATACTTCTTACCACTCAAACAAATGGTAAGTATAACCCCATTTATCATTAGTTAGTTTCTGACAAATGACAGGACCACTGACCAGATTTGGATGGTGGACCATTCTCAACACAGTACTGACACTGACATGGGATAGGCAAAGCATGGTGATACGACAAATTTAACAACTTTAAGAGCTGACAAGTTTTTCTGAAAACTTCAGTATAGACACCTTTTGCTTTTGCTTTTGTGGATTTACTTGTAATGTTCTTCAGTCTGCCCAGTTTTGTTCTTTTTTATTTTCTGAATCTTCAGTTTAATCCTAAAGTGCTCAAAAAGTCATGTATTATTCATGAGTAACCTGTCTTGGAAAACCAAATTCAACCACATTCAACTCCCAATTTATATTGACTATATATGTATGAAAACAAAGCTTGAAAATCAGCCTGTTTTAAATTGTTTTGTGATGTCACAAAAACCAGCACGTTTACATATGACCACTATTTTGGCCTACAGCAGTTTAGCCCTGCCTGTTCACACTGAAGTTATAAGGAGTGTTTCACTTCATAATGCTTTTTATTAATCCCTTAATATGCCAGACATATTATATTAATTACAGGGACTTCAATGCAAACTGGCTGAGCTATTCTTAGGTTATAGAGCCTGCCGGCAGACCCTGGCCATTTAAGAGGTTAACTGTGGGACAGTACAGGGGAGCCCATCACAATATTATGACTATTGCTGGTACATAAACATATAGAACTACCCTAAGTGCACCTTTGAAAAAATGTTTTGCTTCAGTTAAACTCTTCAGTAATACTAATCACTCTGTGTTCCCGAGGTAATTACAGTGCTACTGCACCAATTTCCAGCTCCAAGGCTGGTGGAAGGAAACGTCTTTGTGTTTGCAGGTGGTTCTGAAAATGTTATCACCTTTCTGTTGAAATCGGCTTTCCTGAGCAGCACGGAGGCTCCACGCCTCACTGCTGCAGCAAATGTGCTTTGGGGTGTGGAAATGATTTAAGGGGATTTCAACTCTCTATTACCCTCCAAAGTCATTTGTCACTGATCACCCTGGATTGATGGTCAATGCAAATCACTTTGATGGTAAATGCTGCAGTTTAAGACAAGCTTTCAAGCATGAATCTCAGTGATCAGAAGGGAATGGTGCTCTTGCTCTTTCTCTGCCTGTCTCTCACACTGGTACTATTCATCACTTGAAATGTTACCATAAAACTTGGCATCGTCTATTGCACTTAAAGCACACTATAGCTCTGCAGTAGGAAACACATTAAGGAAAGTTATACTCTTTCTATTCATCAGGGCTCTACCAACAGTGGAGCTTTACCCCTAATACACTCACAGTCTCCAGGGCTTATCTTTCTGTCTACTCTGCAGTTGTTACAGCCTTAAACTGTAGTGCTCTGATGTATATATAGATATCTGCTATTGCAAGCTTTGGGCTGAAGGTAATACCCCATCTCCCTGGACTCAACCTGCTAATGCCCACACCTCAAAGCCTGAGACACAGAGACCTGCAATTAAATGATTGTGCAACGCAACGCAAAAGCAGTGACTTCAGTTTTGACTTCAATAGCTTGGAGTTTAAATAGGTTGATGTCAATTTAGGCTTTCTTTGTATTTGTTATTATTATAGACAGATATCATTATATGTTTGATTCAGATGTAACAGGAGAGGTTGCCTTATTAGAAATCCTTACACTGTAAAATACACACACACACACAAACAATATATATATATATATATATATATATATATATATATATATATACACACACACACACACATACATATGCTAAAGCACTGTAAAAATTATGGTCAATGCCTGTTTTTTGAGAAAGGTTTAAGCCATGTAAATAAAATGTGTGTGTACATATATAAAGTGCTGCATATATTGTCCATCTGATTGTCCATGACCTCATGCTGTCCTGTAGAATTTGTTGTACTGAGAACAGACAGCCTGTTAGGTCAGCAGAGCTCATAAAGTGGACAGTAAGTGTAAATATAAGGCAATATAATATATAATATTATATAATAAAGTGGACACTGCACGTATTGCGTTTACTTCCTAAAAACATTTAACCAGAGTTGTTTAACTTACAAAATGAAAATATGTAGATATTAAATAAATGAATTGTGTTGTCTTTCAGTAACTGGTTTATATGAATTGGACAAAAATTCAAGAAAGTACATTTCAATGAATGTAAACTGTTAACACGGATCTAAAGAGAATTTCTTTCTGCTGAAACTACAATAAATTTCAATGAAATGTTTCCATTTGCTCTAACAACAATTGAACTTATGAAGTAACACATTATGTGGAATGACTCTTCTCAGCTTGACTGAATGGACATGTGTGGCATAAACGAATGAAATTTCAATTCATATAATTTATTTTTAGATTTCTTTTAAGTGTAGAAACATCAGGATTTAACCAAGATAATGTACTGCTACATCATTCTGTTAGTAAAACATATTATAGCATTTTATGTTTCCCAACACCTGGAGAAGGTTAAATCACGTTAGTTGTGGTGTACAACTTTTATTTCAATCCTGCCACTGTGATCATATCTTTTGTTTCTAGGAACTCTTACTTCTTTAAAGAAACACGGTATGTAAATTATTGTAACCACATTAAGTGATCATTTTGCTTCCATCAAAGCATCTATTTCATGTATTTTTTTAGATTTTTTCTCTTTCATAGTACATCAGTCCAAATTCTTGCCACCCGTGCTGTGAGTGAGCTGCCACCTGCTGAACGCAACAGGCTGCGTGACGCACATTGCATGTTCACACGTTTCTGTCCATTATCGTTATGAAACAGGCAGGAGGAAAAAAACACTTTTATCCTGTCATTTATCCTGACAGAAGGGAATGGAAGATTTCCTGCCTTCTTATGCCCGTTTTTTCCTGAACAGGTGTACGTTCCTGCTGTCTGAATCCAAGTGTGGTGCCCTACTCAGATTTTTTTTTCTTAGAAGGAACAATTAGTTTGCCCTCTCAGACTGCTGGACCTACACACCCCAGTGACTTTGAGAGCTTTGACTCCTATTTTCCTACACTTTCAGGAAAAAAAACACACAGTCAAATCCAATATAGGCGCAATACTTGTCCCCTCTAAGGCACAGTCATTGTATCTCTACTGCAAAAGTTTGCACACCCTTGTCAAACTACAGAGCCCTGCTTTTGACATCCTGTATAAATAAAAATGATGTGTGGCCACCTAAGGCATAGGAACGAGATCCTAACATGTGGCCACAACTTAGTAAGGCATGATCTCATTCCCACACCTTATTAAGTTGTGGCCATGGCTTAATTATCTCATTCCCATGACTTACTAATTCGTGGCCACGCATTATTTTTGTTTATACAGAAGGGCTAGCAGGGCTCCGTATCAAACAATATGTTTTGTTGATTTTCAATGTTAAACTAAGAAAAGACATCCTCTTCTGCCTCTTCTAAAAGAAGACACACTTCTGCTCATTTTAAAAATGTGTATTTGCTGAATTTAACATTAAGAAAAAAAAGTATGACAAGAATCCTGTCCAAATGTTATGCCACATTTATATTTATGGAATGTTTTATTTTTTACAATATGCACTACATTGTGCAAGTAAATGCCATATTGAATAGTGTTGCCTGTAGAGAATGTCTTAAACTAGTTGAAAGAGTGGAACTAGTGAGATTTATAAGAAAGTAAACGATAAGGAACTGCATGGATAACTCAACCTTTACAGCCACGAATTTGATATTCATTACTACCTGGGGTCCTCTACACAGACATTTTAGGGCCTCAATGGAAAAGGGAATCATGAACATGACTGAAACTTAATTTAATTTACAGAACATTCTACGCACTCCTATTCAGAAAGACTGGATTTCTCAGCGGAAACCAAATGTAGTGTTAAGGGTTTTTCAAGGCTCCAAGCTTTACAGCCCAAACAGATATTTTTACCCCCAAAATCTTTTATGCAAAGCTACATTTTCTGCTACACTGAACTGAGCCAGTGAGTTATACTCAGCCAATGAGTTATACCTGTATTTAAGAGTTCACATTTTACGGTCCTGCTTTGGTCACTCAAACTGCAAATTTTGACTGTGAGTGCAGCTTCAGTCAGACTGTGAACCATTACTGAGATCACATCACAGAGTAACAGAGGACAGACGTTCACAGAAGCTGTGAACAAGGCCAGTAAACTGTCAGCACAAATGACAGAGACTGGAGAGAGAGAGAGAGAGAGAGAGAGAGAGAGAGAGAGAGAGAGAAAGAGAGAGCGAGAGAGAGAGAGAGAGAGAGAGAGAAAGAGAGAGCGAGAGAGAGAGAGAATAACAGAATAAATATCTAGAATCACAAAGAGCTGCAGCAATGCAGAACAGCCTGAGCTAAAGGAACGCTGAGTCGAGAGAGAGAGAGAGAGAGAGAGAAAGAGAGAAAAGAGAGAAAGAAGATAGAAGTAGTGAGAGAGAAACAGATAGACAGACATGAAGGGAGAACGAGTGTGGAAGAAGGAGAGAGAGAGGGTAGAGAGATAAAGAACAGACAGACAGAAGAAAAGGGAGAAGAGAGAGAGTGAAAGACAAAGAGAGAGGAGAGAGTAAGAGAGAGAGAGAGAGAGAGAGGGGGAGAGTAAAAGTGAATCAGTGAGAGATTAAGAAAAACAGAGGGAGTGAAAGAAAGAGGCACAGAGAAACAAAGTGAAAGAGGCAGTGAAAGAGACGAGGACTGAGGAGTGAAATAATGAAATGATGAAATAATTATACACACCTCAAAATGACATTTACAAACTTTGCAGCTGTGCTTGATATTGATTTTTAAAAAATATATTTTCAGAAACAAAACTGAAGAACTACAAGCTTCTGTTATGCGTGAGGTGCGTTTCTGTCCAAGTATCTGTCCAGATGTTTACTTAGCTCTGCAGTTCCCTTCAGGGGAGACACATCTGACTTGTTTTTATTTTGAAACAGGCACATCAGTATGCTCACTTCCCAGAGTGTGATTTTACTCCTGTTCCAAATTTGTGGATGTTGTTTCAAGTTCAGTCAGTTTTAAATGCCGCTGTAGGCCTGGAACTTCAGAAGTGAACTGAGGTGAATTAAGATGCATCTGTCTTGGATGCACAAAAAAAGTGTATTGATTTTGGCACTCTACATCCTCCATCTGCATTTCGAACTACACCCACCAGTAGTCAATATTCAGGCGTGAACACGGAATATTAATCAGCTGACATAAAGTGGAGTCTTTCACAAGTAGCAAAGATCTTTATGCAGAAAGCTGTTTACAATCCAATTTAGATTTTCTACAGAAAGTGTTTTGTGAGGTTAGTGCACCGCTTTCAAAGTCATTGAGCTGAGTTTCAATTTAAAGGTACAAGCTGCAGGTTGGTGGTCTTCTCACCTGCAGGGGTGGATTTATATTGCGACAAATTCTGAGCCATTTATAGCGCTACACTCTTATAAAATGATTTTCTAAATGTTCTTCAGTAAGGAAAGGCTATATGTTCAGTAGCATGTAAAAGTTAAAGACCACTTTTCATTCCTTTAATTTCCCATCAAAAATGGCCATTAAACTCACAAATGCATTTAAGAGAAAATGAAACAGAAGCCTCACCAACTAAATATAATATTATATTTTCAGTATTTGGTGTGTTTACTCAGCTTTATCAGAGCTTCCATTCTTTTCAAGGCACTTACTTTCAGTTTCCCACACCTCTAAAGTTCAGTCTTTGGTTGCATTTTCTGCTTCTTATGGTTCAAGTAATACCAAACACATTAAGTGATGTTGAGGTCTGGGCTCTGGGATGGCCAGTCAATTTTTCTGGGAATACTAACACTTTTGTTTTGAAAATGGTCTTCTTTTGTGCCTGTTTTCTTTTTTTTCTGACCCACAAGGTGTGTAACATGGTGCGATAAGGAGGCCGATGCACATGCGGAGAAAAGCAAGATTTATTCGGGTTAAATCCAGGGTCGTGGTCGATACAGTCCAGGTTTAGGTAGCCAACACGAAGAGCAGGATGGACAGACATGACAAAGAACACAGAAATCAATACTTATCAAAACACGTAGAACAGAACAAGCAAAACATCCAACACATCAAACAAACACCAGCAACCAGACAGGGGAAAACACAGGGCTTAAATACATGAGGGTAAACGAGGGACAGGTGGAAACACAGGTGGAGACAATCAGGGGTGGAGTCATGAAACAACAGGGCAGGACTGAAAACCAAAACAAAGCACATGGACAGGACTGGGAAGTAAACACAACACGGTCACATGGACAGGGACTGGGAGGGGCCAATTGTGACATTATGACATTAACTTAGCAGCTGTTCAGTCTCAGTTTAACACTAGTTTGGCAGCTGCACATTTAGGGCTGCCAGATTGCTTCTATAGTTTTCAGCCAAAAAAATATTTCAAAATCCACCAAAATGGATTTTCAGACTGGGAGTTATATAATGCAGACCAGCCCACACTCTACACACACACAAAGCAGTAACATCCTGCAATGTTATATCAGGCTACAGGCTGCTGCTAACAGCCTTGCAGTCATTACCCTACATATTCGAATACTTCTGACACAAAACAAAAGCAACCGATTAGAAAGCTGGATTCACACAAACAACCAACCCTGCAGCACCTTTCGCTCAGTATAGACACAATGTCTACACAGAGAAGATGACAAAGCTAAGTTCAAATCAGAAAGCTGGGATGTAAAATATTCAACCTATAAAGGTAAAGATGTACAAACTTAAACCTGATCATTGTAAGTTTTAAACCAAAAACACAGATTACTGCCACAGTGAGTTGGCCCAAATGAAGATGACATGAAAGTTACAACAAACAGCTGATGTGCAACATCAAACAAAACAGCTATCTTAAACACCTAAACCTCATCATCACTGTAGGCTAAAGTGTACTGCTGGGTGAGGGCATGAAACATGTTTATGGTTTATATATGTCTTACCTGTGATGAAGTAACTTACATGTAGATGTCCGAACGTTATGGTTTTGTTACATGATTTGAAGTGTAATGGGAAATGAAACTAACTTCAGCTTCATCTACTCTCTGTCCACTCTTGGTTACAGTCAGTAAACTGGGGCCATATCACTTGAGAGAGGAGTCGCTGGTTTAACCCCGAAATTACACACAAGTTTGATTGCTGTTGTGCTGTGACTTTATAGTCAATAAATAATTAGATAGAGAATAGATAAATTGATTGTTACAACTAAAATAACAAGCCTGTTTTGAAATTATAGTGAGTAAAAAGTACAGATTTTTCTTTTGAAATGTAATGAGTAAAAGTAAAAAGTATTCATTGACAGAAATAAAGTACAGATACCTAAAAAATGACTTAAGTACAGTAACAAAGTACTTCATTACTTAAAACCTCTGTTAAAACACATCAACTAAAATTAAACCAAAAACTTAATGACATGTCTCTGGCATTTTTTTAAATGATCAGCTGATATGTAACTGAATGAAATTGACAGGTGCTACTCTTTGGTACCTACTGACACCTGCTCTCTAAAAGGCTCACGTCACCTGCAAAGCTACATTTTAAAAGAAGCCGGAAAGCAAGCTGCAGCACTGAAAAGGCTTTCATTGTTGCTCATGCAGTACTCCACAATTTGGCAGTCGACTGGGATGAGTCCCGTGCCCCACACTCACAATGAGCTGCACAGCTGTCTGACTTTACTGCTGCACACTAACTCACAATTGAAGGCACTGCAGGCAACACATTCTGCTTAGCATTGCAAATCATTTTGAACCGTTCAGTCTGGCTAGTGCACTGATCTTCTTTCCTTCTTTCTTTCTTGTGTGGGTGGTATGTAAATGAAGAATAAATGTTTGCTGAGATGATGTTTCCCTTTTGCCTCAACAACAGGGGTAGACTAAACTCAGGTCATCTTCAGCTGCTCTGAACAACACAGAAGCCTAAACAAGAAACCAACGATTAATGCTTCTTCTAGTTAAATGTGTTTAACTGTGCAAGATAGCATTTAGTTAATGCCATGAAGTGAATCCACAAAATATTATGGCAAAAGTTTTGTAGGCCTATAGTTATGGAATCTTAAAACATGTGAGCTGAGGATGCATTTCAGTTACAATAATCTTGTCTTAAACCTCATTAAAACCTTGGATAATCCTCAGTTAAACCTCACATACAGCACCATATAGTGGCAGATATGTGATTTTGGGGTTAGTTTAAACAGAAGGTATGCTTTAAACTGCAGATTCCAAGGGCACAGCAATGGAGTTCAAGAACCCATGTGATTCATTCAGATTTAATCTCAGGTTAAACTCTAAACCACAGCTAAGCTGTGGATGGAGAGAAACGCCTGTGTATTTTTTCATATCTGAAGCAAGAGAGGAGCTTGACTTTTTCATATCTCTAAGATGAAAACTTTAGTAACAGTTTTGGTTGCTTATCAGGACCTGGATGGGTGTTTCTTTTAGCAATATTCTATTATTAATATTCTAACTTCTGTATTTTCATTGATCTACTTTGACTTTTTCCTTCCTTTTGCAATCAGATTATCCTGTATCTAATTTCCTCAGAAATATCTTGTAATTTTATAAAAAATTAAATAAATGACATGAACTCCAAGAACCATTTGAATACTTAAAAGTTTGCATGGTCAGTAGCTCTTCTCCATGAGGAAAAATAAGGTTATATAAAACAGGTCTTGGAATTCGTTCTTAGAATTAGTTCCTAGAAATCTAATTGGAACAGATTACATTACATATGCATCCACTTTATTAGAAACTCCTTGTTGGTCACATATATATATATATATATATATATATATATATATATATATATATATATATATATATATATGGCCAATATATAGTACAGTTATTGATTGTAGCCCATTAGTTTGTCAGCTACCTTCTTCTCCATTCAGCATTGGTCAGTTACTTCTAGCGGTTTCACGATCTGCATGTTAATATTCACTTTTTTCTGATACATTGGTCGTGAGACAACATACATTGTTAAACAGTGGAAAGTACAAAAAAAATATTTTTGGAATTTACAAAAAAGTTCTGAAGTTCTGTTATGTTTCTTTATGTTCCTTTTCTAATTCTGTGTCAGAAATGTTGTGTATCATGATAGAAAGATGGCAATACGTACTGTATCATGGAATATGCGTCAGTATCCCTTCTACTGACTAGTTTCTACAAGCTTAAAAATAAAGGTTCTTTAAAGGTTTTTTAGTAAATAAAACGGTTCTATATAATCCATGAACAGTTGAAGAACCCTTTGCATGATTAAAGGGATCTTGATGTCATGAAGTGGTTCTTCAGTTTGATGGAGAATGTGTTAGAAAAGCTTCTCCCATCATTACAGTTTGACATCATAACAATAGAAGAACCTGTTGATGCTATGTAGAACCCTTTTCAAAACGGTCCTAAATAGAACCATATACAACACATTCTACTTCAGTCTGAAGAACTATTTTCTGATGCAAAAAAACCCTTTAATCATTTCGAGTGTTCATGGTTCTACATAGAATCAATTTTTTTACTAAGAACTATCATTTTCAAGTGTGTAGATTTTCAGCATCAGCATCAGACAAATAACTGCTCTTGTCGGGGGACGGTGACATAACTTCTAAATGATGTTTAAAGCATTGAGTGACTTGTAACATATCACTATTTTTGAGTAATTTACACCAACATTGGAAAATAACCATTGATTAAGGGCTAGAGGATTGCAAATACCATGGGCAGTCTCTGCATCAGGCAAAGGTAGGCATCTGCCTAGGGCCCCCATGAGTTGAAAACCCCATAAAAAGAAAGAAACAGGCTACTTTATGAATTGAAAACAAAGTTTAGCACTACTCCCAAAACTAACTTTGTCTTTTCAGATAGAACAGAGAGCTGCACAGCACGGCCTTCACTACCACTAACTATGAGGTTATTTCAGAGGGTTTTCTCTTTAATGTGGAAACAACAGTGTTCTGATAATGTTGTAACCTATTCAGAAGTGCAGCCATGGTTTCACAGGCTTGCCCAGTCAATGGGGAATGGAGGATTTATAATGTTTACATCAGCTGTTCAGTTTAGGCTACAGGCCCCACATCCATTTGGCTTTATTAGTGATTAGATGAGAAATGTAAGTTGTATTGTTACCTACTCATAACATATTAGTGCCAGCCTGAGTGTTCACTGTTAACTTGCATATTGACAGCAAAGCATCATGTAACATGATTCAGTAATCAGCAGGTACACTGGGGTGTATTTTGTCTCGTTAACTACATGAGTATCTTCCTTTAGCTTGGATTTGGTGGACAAATAATTTTATAACATATGTTTAATGTGAGCTTTGTGAGAAAAGAGGACTGAGGAGCAAGAGGGAAATTAAGGAAAGCAGAGAGGGAGAGAAATTAAATGAAATCAATGTAGACCTATCACCCGATTTTATGTACAACCCAATTTCCAAATAAGCTGGGACACTGTGCAAAATGTAAATTAAAACAAAATGAAATGATGTGCAAATCATTTAAACCCTATATTTAATTAAAAATAGTGCAAAGAAAACACTTGGTAGTTGATTGGCAACAGGTCAGTAACATGATTGGGTATCAGCACACATTTCAAAAGCCAGCATTTATGATGGTATAGGGGTGCGTTAGTGTGCATGGCATGAAATCTTTTTCAGGGAAGGCTTTGATTCAGCAAAACAATGGCAAACCACATTCTGCATGTATTATAACAGCATTGCTCTGTATTAAAAGAGTCTGTATTAAAAGGTGCTTAACCAACCTCACTGTAGTCTAGTCCTGTCACCCACTGATAACATCTGGCACTTTATGAAATGAAAAATATGACAAAGGAGACATCAAACTGTTGAGCAGCTGAAATCCTATGTTAAGCAAGAATGGAAAACATTTTGCTTTAAAAACTACAGCAGTGTCTCCTCAGCTTCCAAACTCTTACAGTGTGTTGTTAAAAGAAGAGGTGATGAAACACAGAGGTAAACATGCCCCTGTCCCAACTTTTTTGGAAAGTGTTGTTGGCATCAAATTCAAAATGGGCATATATTTCTCAAAAAACAATAACATTTCTCAGTTTCAACATTTGATATGTTCTCTCTGTAGTATTCTCCTTTAAAAATATGGTTGACATGATTTGCATATCATTGCATCCTATCTTGATTTTCATTCTGCACAGCATCCCAACCTTTTTTTGAAATGCGGTTGTACATTTTCAGCTAAAGTAAAGATGTAAACTAAAGATGTAACTACATAGTTAAATTATTATCATCATCATCATCATCATCATCATCATCATTGACCGCTAGTCCATATAGGGTCACGGTAGCAGTTGGGAGAGCATAGAATCCCAGATGACCCTGTCCCCCCGCAACTTCCTCCAGCTCATTCCCGGGGACCCCAAGCCACTCCCAGGGCAACTTGGAGATATAATCCCTCCAGCAGGTCCTAGGACGACCCCGGGGTCTTGTCCTGGTAGGCCGTGCCTGGAACACCCCCACCCAGCACCCCATAATTCCGGAGGACCTCCCACAAGATATCTTGAGGAACACAGTCATAAGCCTTCTCCAAGTCCACAAAACACACGTAGACTGGGCTGGCAAACTCCCATGCCCCCTCAACAATCTGTGAGAGGGTGAAAAGCTGGTCCATTGTTCCACGGCCGGGACAGAATCCACATTGTTCCTCCTCAATCTGAGGTAAAATTATTAATTAAATAAAATTAAACAAGATATCAGGAGGTCAAATTAGTTTATGGAACAGTAATAGAAGTTTATGGAAAAATGGAAGGATGAGACAAGAATGAATGTATTTGCATTAGCAAATTAGCCAATGTAATGAGCAACTGCCTTAATAAAATGAGGCAATGTGTCTAAAAATATGTTAATCTTATAATATTCTTACAACACTCTCAAAATGAGACGTATTAGATATATGGACCTGATTTCTGTAGTGTAGATGATTGCATCTAAAAACGTGCATCTAAGGGCTCCGTTCCAGTCTTTTGCCTAGGGCCCCAGAATCACCAAATCCACCTCTGGCTAACACAAACTGTGCCTCAACAAATGACATATAGTCTAACTGTACATCAGCAAGGTGGAGCTACAATTTAGGTGTTTCTAATAAAGTGTCCAGTGAGTGCAACTATTTGGCAGAGCTGTGCATAAAAATGTGCAGTACAGCAGAGGCAATGTGATAAAAAGTGAGAGAAAAAGAGAGAGAATGTGAAAGGATTCATAACCTACAGAGAACAGCGCTGTCCTGAATTGATCTACTCCAGGAGTTACTGAGGGTAAACAAACATTTCATTGTGTAATAGCATTATAAGAACACCAACCTGGCCTGATTACTTCAGCAAGGGAGAAATTACTTGCAAGTGGATCCATTACAAAGTTCTAAAACACTTTATAATATACTTCTGCATTGCCACAGGGGCTCATACACATATGTTTTTCATTTATTTTCTGTTTTATCATTGCCTGAGATGGAATACTCCTATTTCCTACTCCTAGGTTATAGCATACATATGCTTCCTATAAATATAACATTTTAAATATAAATAACAGTTTTCTACATCTACACTCAAAATCATTATTTCACTAAACTTAATTGAAATATGGAAATTATAAAATGGCTTTCTTTCAAAATAAGATTCCGCTGATGCAACATAATTTACTTAATTAACTAAACTAATACTGATTTCCAATTTAACTCATAAAAGTCACTGAAATTGATTTACTAGTGATGATAACTTGTGCTGGTCCAACTTAATAATGATGCTCTAAATAATTTATCTACAGAGCACTTTTCATGCCGGTGGCAGCTCAAAGTAATATGTCGTGTTATTACAGACAAAAATAAGATGAGCGGTAATAACTGCAATAAAGTGATGTTAAATATTATGATATCCTAGCAATAATTAACAGTGGAGGAATACATACATCTAGCATTAAGCTAAAAACAAAATAGTTTTAGGAGTTAAAGGCTAACGCTGTAAATCTGATCTTGTATTCTTTTCACAGCAGGTAAATTTTAAAGGTTGATAGGTGTCATAATATCCCTGGCTAATTAGCATGAGTTTGGAGTCGCCTCAGGCAGCTGCTGTTTCTGTGACAAACTCATGACAATCAGCAACATACCCAATGCAACTTTGCTCAAGGGGAGACCCGCACCAAGAAAAGTCTAAAATCAGCTGTTGGTCTCCAGTAAAGAAAGAGAAAACGGTATCATGCACCAGCTACATGTACAGCTGTGCAATATGAAAATAAAGTTAATATTTACTTAAAGTTAATATATATAATATTTTAGCAAAATTCTTTAACAGCAAAAAGTGGAGAGTAATTATCTATTAGAAGTTGAGAGTTATTACTGCCATCTTGCTATACTGTTTACTTTAATTACACACTTATATAACTAATTAGGGCTGATTGTTTTTATATCATAAGAGCTAAATTTTTAAATCGCAAGAGCTGCAGGTTTTTATTCATTTGTTTATTTAAAGCCGGTGTTATCAAAAGTGTTGTCTTAAGTTTTAAGTGGGGAAATTTAACCTAATAACACAGAGTTTATGAACTGCCTGTGGATAAGTTTGACCAGTCAGAGGAAACCAAACCTTCATGTATTGTGACATCACAACCACAGCTTACTGGCAGTCTAACACACTACATTCAAGGTTCAAGCCTAAAGCCAGAAACAGTGGATATTGTAAACTTCTTGGCCAAAAAATAACAGGACTGAACATGATACCTTAATTTAATTTAATAATTTAAACCGCAGTCGCAATATTAGTCAGAAAAATCACAATTAGATGTTTTTCCCAAATTGTTCAGTCCTACTAATTTCATAGTTACAATAAGAATGAACAACATTCAGTTTACATTCTGTTTAGGTGAGCATTTTTGGCTTATTCTGTTTGTTTTGATGTAAACAAAAGATAAACGTGGCAATGTTTTTTGTCACTGTAAAACAAGACAGCAGGCACAGTAACTTTTCATAATATTCAAATGATAATAAATCTTGTACTTACAAACACAAATATGGTATAGATTAGGAATGCACAAGGATTTCAGAATTATATCAGTATTGGAAGATAATTGCTTAAAAGCATTTATCAGCATATTTTACAATGTATTTATCAGACTCCTGAATAGCAAAATATGTAGGTGATACTGGACTAATCTGCTAAAATACCTCCTTTTTTATTCAGCTCCCTGCTTTTGTTCATTTGTAATATTAGAGAAATAAACGGTAAATTTCTCCATAATCAGAGTTGGAATGTGACAGAACACATGGATTGTCAATATGTATTCAAAATACAGAAATTAAGCACTAAGTCCAGGTTATGTTTTGTAAGGGCAGTACTAAAAATACATAAGCTGTAACTGAGCCCTGCTAAAGCCTCAGTAAACTGATGAATCAATGTGAGTAGCCAATTATTAATCTTAGGATTAATATACTCTCTTGAAGGCTGATGGAACTGAACCATTCCCTCAGTAATGGACATGATCACGAATGACAAGTTACATGCATTTTTAACTGAAAATCACATCTATCTATCTATCTATCTATCTATCTATCTATCTATCTATCTATCTATCTATCTATCTATCTATCTATCTATCTATCTATCTATCTATCTATCTATCTTTTTTTTGTGAGATTTTCTTATGTGATTGCAGTGGTATTATGGCAAAATTGCCAACCAGTAACAATATAAATTACATTAAAATGACATCAGCAGAGTTTTTCCAATGTGACCTATTCATATGCATTCTGAATGTTTTCTGAATGTTTTCTGTAATGTAACAGTATATGTTACTCAATAGATTTAGGACGATGTACTCAATTTTCAAGCATTACTACTTTTTATTCCCTCCAGCACTGTCTGTAATGCTAATCCAGATATGTTTTTTATATCTATGTATCAGCATTAGCAAATATGTACATGAAAGATATTGGTAATGCATTGGCTTCAGTCCACAGTTGGGGTACGGAAAGTACCATACTGTAAACACCTCAGTAATTTTCTTGTAGCATTACTAGCGCTCATTGCATGAATGTATTAGTTGACTTCTGGTTGGTCTTTCCTGGCCATATGCATTTTAGCTTGGTTGCTTCATAAATGAGAAACCTATCTAAGTTAAGCCAAAGTTAACACTGTCATTTTTGCTATACAACTTAAGTATGAGTATGTAATTAAATGTTATATTACATAACAAGCTTTACATTTGATTAACATTTTGTAGGTTTGAGTTTGCACTTCAGATAAAAAATTCAGTAATCGGCTCAAGCTGCAAGCATCAGCTGACTGACGTTTTGATGCCTTTGGGGCGAATCATTGCCGTCTATTTCATTCTTCGTGAAGCTCAGTGTTTAATCTGACAGATTGATGTCGGATCATTACAGATGGCCATATCAAGGTCTCCATGGCTGGTGACAAGCGCTTTTCAGCTGTGTTATTGCTAAAAGTGGGTCACATTTGGTGGGTGTGTGGAGTGAAACTGTGAGTTTGCGAGTTTTTAGCTTGTCATTCATTCGACAACCAGATCCTGAAATGTCAGTACTCGGAGTACTGCTGCAGCGGAGAGCTTCTAAGTGGGTCACACATTCTATGGACTCCTTAGATCTCCCTGTGATTTATGTAGATGGACCCAATGCTGTGCATGTGTGTGCGTCTCATTACTCTGTGTTATCAGGGGGTCTCAGTTAAACGGAATAGGTAACGAGATCAGGAGACCCACGGGAGCGCCAGTAGACTTAGAGAGCGATGACTACTGGGGAGAGGAAGAGAGTATGTGTGCATGTGTCCCAGATCAGAGCGCCATTCGAGAGGTGAACAAGAACATGATTAGAGTTTTAGCATGTGTGCTTTGAGTGTGCGTGTGAGTTTGCCTTGAGCTTAAATGTGGTTCACGTGTCCTGTGCTGAAATTGGTTTAGTGATCAACACATCAAGTGTCAGTTGAACACTTTCCACTTTATTAGACACTACCACCTTGTACTTCCACTCACTTTCCACTCTATGAGCTTTGTTTATGTAACATTGGGAGAAACAATGAGGCAGGACGTAAATGCAAGTCCTCAGTTTTATTAAAAATCCCAGACACAAAGGTATCCACAAAGGTGAAAAAATAAAGACAGAGGGACATGAAGAAACTAGAAAGTGAATGAGAAACACCTGGGACTAATGAGAGGGCAGGGCCACAGACAACACACAGGTGAGACAAATAACAAGAAAGCAGGACCAGGGAGGAGACAAAGACAAAAACAACAACAAAAATTTTGGAAAGGAACAAAAAAAAACAAAGGCTGAAACAGAGAAAAATAAGGATAAAACCAGACAGGATGTTACAATTTACCTTACACATCCACTACTGAGTTGCCAGTCACTTACACAGGTGTGGTTGGTTAGTGTAGTGGTAAACACCTCTGCCTTCTATGCTGTAGACTAGGGTTCAATCCCCACCTGGGTAAACACCCTACACTACACCAATAAGATTCCTTGAGCAAGACTCCCAACACCACCTATGCCTACCTGTGTAAAATGAGCAAACTCTCAGTCGCTCTGGAAATACCATAAATGTAAATAAATGAGATTCGCTCCAAAGAGGCCCTGAATATGCTGTAATAAATCTCGCTAGGACAAAGCAATCTGAACAAAACAATATGCTATGTACTCCTCAGTATATGGAGCTTCGAAAAAGCTGGGATGCCCCTGCGTCAGAGCGATGAGATAGGCACTGGGCAGCCCTAGCAAAGTTTAACCTCTGTTTGCAACTTCCACATGGATACCCCTGTACCCTTCATGTGTCTGGCAGAAAATGGAGATCACTTCCAGCATCACATATAATTGTCAATTACACATAGTATGTCAAGATATGTAGCGTATGTTTTGATTCAGATTGTTTCATTCTAACGGGAGTCATAAAAGAATATTTAGGGCCTCTTTCAAGAGAATTTCCCTGTACTTCCCACCTTGTAACAAATTATATATTGCAGCATGTCATTTGTCAGTTAGTTGCCATTGTTTCAAAGCAAATGTGTCCCAAAATCTGAAAATCAGTGCATAAGATTAAAATTGCCACTATTGAGATGCATTTTCTGTAATTAGTTTCATTTTTGCAGACCTTCAAAGTGAATAAATTTTGCATGCGAAACTTTAGGTCAAGTCCAATTCTGATGAACTTTGACATGTGTATTTGCATATTCAACCTACATTGCAACTGCTTTGGCTGCATTAACCTTTGAAGGAATGAGGCTTTATACAGCAGCGTTGATGATGCAAAATTTTGGAAAGGCTAAGTGTTAACAATGTTTCAAATAGGTATGTGGAAAAATATGTATGGTCATCAGCTCACAGGTAGGGCACAAAAAATACTGCGTCTGCAAAGCTTTCTGGTAGCATTACCAGCACTTATTAAAGATCAAAAATTGTGGAAATGCTAATTGCTAGCAGTGTTTAAGCTCAGGTTTAAGCTCGGTTTGTGGTGGGCTCTGGGCTGGCTGCTTGATTTACACTACACAACAGCTATGAAGCTGCCTGGGAAAGCCACTTAGCTATGCTACAGTGCAGCTATGAGTCCTTCCAGGCTGAGAGAAACCTTCTTGAAGACAAAGGACGCTACACCTGGCTTGAGAAGGACCCTTCTTCATTACTGCAGACTCTTTCTGAGCCAGCTAAGTGACTGTATCCTGTGGTTCCCCCCGTGTGCGCATGTGAGTGCGGGTATTTTTGTTTATTGCTGATTGTGTATATTGTTGCTATTGTAAAAGTTCCTTGGGTTTAAGAAAGGCACTATATCAATTAACCATGGCATTCTGAAACAATCAGCAGGCAATAGTGTTGTTAGCTCCACCCTAAAGAATCAATATGTACTGTTGGTACCAATCTTTAACCTTCCATACTAGACTGATGGCCAGTGAACTAACTCAGTTCCAGTTTTCTGATGCCAACACTTCCAATGCTTGTGGAGTGAAAAAAAAAACCTTTAGTACTTTGTACTCTACATAGTTGGTGCTAGGCATGCCAGATCTACTTCTCTCAAAATAGTTGTCATCTGTTTCATGGTTTTACCAATAGTGGTACAGGAAAAAACCAAAAACTGATGCTTTTTAAGATTTCAGAATTTAGTTTTCAGCCTCAGACATTCATTTCAGGTTGGAGCCACATGAGTGCACTGAACACCTGACATATTAAGTGTGGGCTCAGCCTAAAACAAAGGGTAACCAACGTTGGGAAATGGTTGTGCTTTGGAATTGAACTCTCAACTGTTCCTCTGTTTCTGACTGTTGGGAGAGTCAAAATCCCAACTGGGCTTTCTATTTCTGTTTCTCTTGTATACCTTTGTGCATGGTTGGATTTTTGCCCGAGCGCCTATCCCATCAACTAATAAAACCAAAATACTGCTGCAAACTCTGCTTGAGCTGGCCAACCGCATGTTCATGGCTTGAGCAACCGCTTGGTTAGAAGGTCCAAACTGCAGGTGAGCTGGCTTTTGGATGGTTTTCAACCGTAGAAATAGGCACAGACTATATTACAGGCACATGTTCATGTTAAATTCATGCAAGAGCAGCTTTGTTAAATCCCATCAGGACCAGAAGTGGTTAGCTTAAGCCCAATACATCACTACTGTACTTCATTTGTTAGGAGTTCCTTGGCTTGTAACATACACCAATCCTGTGGATGAAACCAGTTTGTGGATGACAGAGGCTGCAAAAGAATAGCAAGGAAACAGTTGAGCCAAAACCAAATTCAACGTTGATGTGCAAAATGTAATTTCAGAGTGCACCACTTGTCGGACTTTGTCAAGTGGGTTACAATAGCCAAAGAACATGTGCTGATGTGCTGAAGCTGTCAGTGAAGAACAAGAAAGCACATCTCCTGTGAGCTAAGAAGCATCAGAAGTGGACTGTTAAGGAGTGGGAAAAGTTGCTTTGTTTTTTTGCATCAGGCTGATGGAAGGATCAGAATTTGGCACAAGTCAATGAAGCCTTTATGGTGTGAAGAGTACAGGCTAGTGATGGAAGTGTGATGGTGTGGGGAATGTTTTTTTTTCTGGCAGCATTTGGGCTCTTTTTTCAGAAACTGACCTCTGATGAAGAACTAGAGAACTGCTCATACAAACTGTTATCAACAGTTGGGCTACCGTCTTTAATTGTGCACCAACTATGCAGAGCTATGAGGCAGGTGTAGGGGATGAGGGGGATGATTAGTGTTTCTTAATCCTGCTCCTGGGGACCCAAAAAGCTTCAGAGTCTCTATTTTTGTTCTTTTTTGTGTTTCTGTTGTTATAGGAGAATGAAAAAAATAAGATGAAGTAGGGAAGAAAAGAAAACAACAATAATAAATAAAGAGGAGGGCTCATGGGCACATATGATGGCAAGTGACTTTGAATATAAGACATATCAGATCAGGTCAGTTTGAGAACGGTAGCTCTATGGAATGGACTACATACTTTGAAATAGTTTGTTATAATTAAGTCAGCTTGAAAAAGCTAAGAGATGAACAAATACCACTTTTTCCCCTTTTCCCCAATACTGATACCAAGACTAAGAAACTAGCAGTTACAGTCCTTTTGGAAGACAAAACGTCCACCAGGGTTAATTCTTCCTACTCAGCCCATGCAAACGTTAGCAATGTTAGCAAGTGCCTGAAACATCACAACTAGCGAAGAGACACATATTTCTACATTAAACTACTCACTAAGCTACAGTGCTAAAGGTATACTCATCTAATTCAGGAAGAATACTTGTCAACTTCTCTGACTCAGCAGAAACAATGCTGAATGAGGTTTCACATCCAAATTTCTCAAACAGTCGGTCTCACAAGTTTCGTAGATTTGTTCTCCAGTCTCTGAGCATCAGATTCTGTTGGAGTTTAGTAAACATTGCATTATTCATGCTAACAGTATCATTTCAAGCAATTGCTTCAGTTTGCTTGAAGCAAAAGGCTGTGAGACCCTTCTGCTGTGTAATGCAGCTGACAGATGGAGGAACAACACAGGTGGGCCTTGTGGACACACTACCCTGACTAGCAGAGTGCTTTGCTAAATGCTAAACGAAGGCTAAAGTCTATCACTATCCTAAGAGACTGTGGTTCCTTCCATATGTCTCTCTTAACGTTCGCTCCCTCAATAACAACCTAGAATTTTTAATCACTCTCTTGTTGGATATAATACAGCACCACTTTGAAGCATATAAAGCACTTGCTCTCTTATGATAAACGAGAAGCATCACCACATCTTTTTTAACTGCCTTTAATGTAACATCATTGTACAGCTCAACACACTTGGAGGAGAATACTAACTACCAATTCTGTTACATAATCTAACAAACACCAACATTGGCTAGTGTGGTGTTAAGTGATGGGGGACAGGGAGGTCCATCCTACTCATCCAGAATGAGTGAGGCCAAATTTGGTCTCCTGGACTGGTGGACATGGATAATTTTGGCACCATCAGGTATTTGACTATCAATCTTCTGGCCATAGGGGGCAATGCTTTGACAATCGTACTACTCTGAAGCCTCTTTAATCAAATACTTTTAAAATGATTACAGGCTAGTACAGATGTCCAATACAGGAACATGTCCAAAGTATTGTTTGGCTCAACACATCTGATTGAGCTTATCAATCAATCAAGCCCCTCATGAGCTGATCTGCTAGAGTAGATAATTGAACTTTGCAGTGGGTCCCATGAGCAGGACAGAGACACATTACTGCAGATTGTGAGTTAACAGACTTTCCAATACTGGTACAAAAATATGTCCGTAATTCATTACTTTTGAAACTCTGCTGGACCAAGCAGCTGAAAGCAGACCAACACTGGCCCCTCTACCGCTCTGTGATCTAAACTCTTAATGAGCACTGAAGCCAACATTAGCTCCAAACTAAATGCAAGTCCAAGAATTCCCTATTTGAGTCTTGGCTCATCTCCATGCTTCTTTCTCACACTATCTCAGGGAGTCACCACCGCCCAATTAACAGCAGGTTGGCTGATGCTGAGCTGACCTGAGCGGTTGGCCTGACTCAGAGAGATGACTAAGATGCCACAATGATTTCATAGCCTTTTTTTTGGTGTGGTGTGTGTGTGCCTATGTTGGTCTTACTAATGCTGAATAGTTTCCTTTATAATCACATAGATCAGAGCTGCAGATCTCTGCAAGGTAGGAGAGGCTGAGTTTGAATGGCATATGCTGTTGGAGCGAGAATTAAATGAGTATATTTATAGGATAGGGGTGAAGGAGTTATTCAGAAGAAATGAATGGAAATTTAAAATAGAAGAAAAATACATGCAGGTCTGTTAGCTGTCTTGGCATCATGTGTAGGCGTAGTAGACTCTATATATATATATTCATAGTTTTATTTAGATATCACACTGCTTATCCATGGGTTGTATATCCAAAGCATAGTTTAGATGGAAGACTACAGAAAGGTCATCCACAGTTTCTACATGCTTCTTCCAAGTTGCTTGTGACTTAGTGGCAAAGCAAACATATTAAGTATATTGTGGATTAAACAAACACACTGACGCATCACTTCTTTTTTGTTTGTAACTCATGTAGCATTCAAAATCTACTTTTTTTGAGACAGGAAGAGCTTAATGAAGCTGAAAGGATGGGAACCGTTTCACTCGGCCCATCAAACCTAAGCCTGTTAAATGTATCATGAGGTTGGTAGGAATAAAAATGGCATTTTTCAATTGGACATTTCTGTATATTTGAAACTACACTAATGGTTTTAAAAGAAGGACTACAGGATATGACAGTTTATTAAGGTTAATTGTTATTGACAATCCTCAGACATGACATTTTGTTTTTTTTCTAAATGAAAATAAGAGAACACATCCTCTACAAATTGAATTAACTGTCAGGTCCTGGATATCATGAGAAAACTACAGGAAATCTCTGTACTGGAGTAACACTGACATGGTGGTGATGTGTTATTGTGTATTGTGGTGGTACAAGTGCATCAGACACAGCAGTGCTGCTGGTGTTAAGTACCTTAGTGCCACTGCTGCACTGAAAATAGCCCACCAACCAAAAATATCTAATGGACAGGGTGCTGTGGGCAGCATCCTGTGACCTGTGTAACAACAGATGACAACATCGTCTCTGACTTTACATCTACAAAGTGGACCAACAAGGAAAGAGTGTCTAATATATTTCAATAATACATTTCATAATAGATACCATAATAGATAGAGACTCTGCATTTTCAACAGAATTTGTCGGCATGACTATGACAAGTATTGTCAGTATTGAGGGCGATGTAGTACAAAATAACATGAAAATGCAATACGAAGCCATGTGTTATAATAGTGTAATTCATTTTGTAGTTGTACAGTGCATTACAGTTTAAATTCTTGTAATCACACTTGTAGTCACAGTTAGTGACTTAACAAGAATTACGTATGTTATGAGTCAAAGGGACCAAGACTGAGTCAAGGTTGAGTGCAAAAAAGCATGAAACCAAGTCAAATGTCATGTCATATGTCAGAGCAATATCAACTATCCAATTAAATTGTATGCAAATATAGTACATACAGTAGTATGCAAATATTTGGAAGCTGAAGTGAATATGAGTACACATCTTTACACACAGTTCTGGACATTTTCGTGCACAATTACTGTTTATTTGCTGAGTTTAACAAATTGTAAAAAAACATGAATTAACATGAGTTATGACATTTAATGTATGTTTTATTTTTCTAAAATGTTAAACTCAGCAATAAACAGAAATTGTGCACTAAATTGCACCGAACAAGACCACATTTAAGTTGTCAAATCTCTGCTGAGAATGTTAACTTATTAGAAAATCAACAGAACATGTAATTAGACTGTAATTAGACTGATAGTAATTGTTCAAACCATATATAACAAACTGTTTATATTGTCTATGTCTGTCCTTGTTAATTAACATGTGTGGGCTTTCTGTATCAAGTGACTTTATGACTTTGACTGTGAATGTGAGCAGTGCTTGCACTGGAAGTGCTGTAAACCCTGGCAAACTATCAAAAACATAAAAAAGTCTAAAAGCAACTATTTATACATAGATGACATTGATAGATTAAGAGTACCATGCTGAAGAAAAGCGAGACCCAACCTTATCTAAACAAATCAGAGACTGTATTCATGAAGCTTCTCAGAGTAGGAGTGCTGATCTAAGATCTCTCAGTAAAGTCATAGTAAATAAAAGGATTTAGAGATATCAACATGCCTTTTAAATGTCTATATCTTTCTAAATAAAGTACTAAACAAGGACTATTGGATCTTCACTTGTACTTTCTGCTACTGCAGATTCGTATGGTTTTTAGAGAGTAATATAGAAGTACAAAGGAGGGCTGCAATCAAGTCCACCTTTGTCGAGTCCAAGACAAATACAACATCATGAATAGACGAGACCTAGTCAAGACCAAGATCCAAGTCCAAATGAGAGTGAGACAGTCAAGATTTAATCCAAATGAGAGTGCGACTGAGTCAAGGCCAAGTCCAAATGAGAGTGAGACAGAGTCAAGATTGAGCCCAAATGAGAGCAAGACTGAGTCAAGGCCAAGTCCAAATGAAAGTGAGACAGAGTCAAGATTGAGTCCAAAAGAGAGCAAGACCGAGTCAAGACTGAGTCTAATGGAAACCTAGAAAAAGAGTCAAGGCCAAGTCCAAATTAGAGGGAAAGCCCTCCCTGTCATTTTACCTACTTGGATCAGCTGCCTCTTTTTTTAAAGAGACTAAGGGTAGAGACAATAGAGTTTATAACACTTGGGAACATGCAAAGCTCAGATGAGCACAGAGCCATTGAACATGTACAAATGAGTAAACAAAGGAAATAAATAAAACAAGTTATGTTCTCAAGTTTTTTTTATTATTATTATTAATTAATTAATGGGATATTTTAGACAGACCTGTCCAGGGTATATCCTGCCATCCACCCAATGACTGCTGGGATAGGCTCCAGCTCCCTCCGTGACCCAGAGGGATAAGCGTCTTAGAAGATGAAACAGATTCCCAGCGTTGCTCAAGGTGGACATAAACTAACACGTGTTTAGCCTCACTTTGTTTTTAAATCCAAACACTCTCGTGACTTTTGTGACTCTCCACAGACTCTTGCGCCCAGGGATCGCACAAGAGGATTATCTGTCTCTGTGTGAAGATAGTATGTATAAATGCCAGTTCGTTTGATTTATAGTATAATGACAACATCCTGCTGGGCCTGCATATATTTTTGTCATTCCATATCGTTTTGTATGTGTGGGTGTGTGTTTGTGTGAATATATATGTCAAGTGGTGTTGGCCTGGAACTTTTATTAAGCCTATAAATCTCACTGCAGGGTTGCAAAGCCATGACAATAGGGTGAGTTTGAAGATATCTGACAGTGTATGCCTGCTGGTTGTGAGTACTGAAGGCATGTGTGTGTCTGTGTGTGTGTGTGTGTGTGTGTGTGTGTGTGTGTGTGTGTGTGTGTGTGTGTGTGTGTGTGTGTGTTTGTTTTGCAGTCTAGAGAGCTTAGTGTCTGGAGCGAGACAGACAAATGTTAACAATTACTCGGGTTTGGTGAAGTAGGAGACATGGAGATGTTTATCCGTTAATCTGTTGTCTTGCCACTGATTCAAAGTGTTTTGGAGCCCTTAACACATTTCCAGCCGCCAAAAACACTCGTTCTGTTACTCACTGACTTTCCAACTGGTTCCAAGTTGGCTGTAAGAATATGTGAAAGTGATCACTCAAAAGAGAGAGAGAGAGAGAGAGAGAGAGAGAGAGAGAGAGAGAAAGAGAGAGAAAACTGATCATAAGCCATCATGGAACAAATTAGGAATCTCCAGGGAGCACAAAACGCTAAGGTAACACAGTGAGAATGTTAATAAGCACTCAACAAAAATACTCTAGAGCTATTTTCAGAAATCATCAAGGGATTATCCTGAATAGGACCATGATCAGGATTTTTGAGTTTCCAGCTAGAAAATAAGAACAGCATCTCAGACTCAACTTCAATTTGCAAAGGGCTTTTAGATATCTGTTAGAGTACTTTCAGATAATAATAGATATTTTGACAAAGAAGCTTTAGAAGGAATCTAGTTCCAGACCCTGAATGATCAGGTTAACTCCTTAAAACCCCAGGCTTATTACATGCTAAGACTTATTAATTTATAACTACATGGATGCACATTGTATGAGCTAATCTTAGGTTATAGAAGTATTTAATAAAACTTTGGGTGTGCTGGTGGGCCCTGGCCATTCAAGGGGGTTTAAGGAATGGCTTGGTGAAAAAAACTCATTTGCTTCTACATACAGGAATTTACATTGATGTGGCTTGAGAGGAATTTGGGGCATGCATTTACTGACTGTTAGCAACATTAGCAATAAAGTGTAATTATGTATCAAAAATGTATCATTTTGTGATACAAAAAAATATTAATATGTATCAGGAAATCTATGGATCTTTACAATATAATAGCAATATCATCTGGGAGTGGAAAATACAATGAGGCAAACGCTGAACTTAAATAGTTGGAAAACTCACTCCTACCTTCAGACCCTATGCCACTGCTGTAAGAGGTGACTATATTATTGTATTGTATGTAAGAGGTGACTTATGTATTATTACAACAGACATAGCAATGGTTAATTTTATATTTTGACTGTGTCTTTACATATTGCCTTCATTTACAATTTACTCAATCAAACAAGTGCTAAATGATCAGACAGTGGCAAAGAAACAAGCTTTGGGTTATACAAGCAAACAACCATGATATTCAAGCATTTGTAATAATAAAGACAAAACCTTACACGTCACACCAAATGGAATACTGACAGAATGATCAATGGGGTTTGGGGTTTGTCAAAACTTGGTACAGCACAGTGTGCTGCTACACCTGCCCCACAAAACGCACATAAATACACACACACACACACACACACACACACACACACACACACACACACACACACACACACACACACCTGTTGGTGTCTGATATATGAAAGGCCAAACCAGCAGGGCAGACTGCACTCCCACACAAAACACACACACACACAAACGCACACACACACACACAGGCACACGCACACACACACACACACACACACACACACACACACACACACACACACGCACGCACACGCACACACACACACACACACACACACACACACACACACACACACACACACACACACACACACAAACATGCACAGTTGGCCTGAGAGACTGCTCATCTGCACTGCAGCACTGGGCACTGAGGCATGAAGCAAACAAACACTGCGGAAAACCCCACTGTGTGCAGTTATTCTTGAAAAACAGAGTCCTCTATTAAACAGCATGACCATCCCAAATGCATATAGATTAATCAGTTGACATGTATTTGAAGTTAAGACACAAGCCATTTAACAAAAACTACAGTTCAGTGTTTGTATGATAAGCTAAAATTCTATGTTCAGCCTAGATGAGTCAGACTTATTTAATAGTCATGAATCATATAGTAAATTAAAACATTTGCTAAAGAAATTAGCTTCTCTCTAACACTACACATTCTCATATTGAAAACCATGAGATGTTCTAGCTCTACTCCACAGGGACAATGAGGAAACATTGCATCTTACATTTTGGTCAGAGGTTGTAATCTGTTTAGTCCACAGAAGGAAGCACAGAAAGACTAATGCAGCCAGTCAAAGCCTCCCCTATACCCTATAGCACTGCTATACATCATTTATTGAATATAACACATTCGGTATCCGTTAACTAACTCTAAATGAACTCCTTCTTTTCAGCTAAAAGGTATTTTCAAGTGATGATTAGGCTAGTAATGTTAGCTGATGATTAGAATGTGTCTGTTTATCTTAAAACATCTTGATTGATACACTTCTCTGTGTAAATTTTAAGCTACCTGTCAACTATGGATTTGGGCTCTGTTTTTGGGTTTAACATAGTAATGCAATAGTAAGATGCTGAGGTGTGCTCAGTGTGCGGTAGCTGGAGTCCTAACCTAATTTTAGGGTACCACTACAATAATTTTTGAAAAATGGCTTGAACATTTTCAGTGCTGGACCATGACAATTAGAGCTAGGCTTCCAAATCGCGATGTAAATATAAGAATTTGGTTGAAACATGAGGAAAAACCCACCTCTATGGTAATTCTAACTTCTGCTATCAGCTCTATAAGGATTCTACTAGCCCGTTAGCACTCTGAGGGTTCCCTTTTGCACACTATAATAAAACTGCCCATCCTAAATCTGGATAATCTCATCATACAAACTATACCCTGACAGAATTTTTTTCTTCAGTTTGATTTTTAATTACAAAAGCAATAGATGGTACTCTCTAATTTTCTGCATCAATTTTTACCAAAACAAGTTGGCAACATTCCAGTGTTCAGCACCAATTATTAACAGTTAACCAATTATTAACACTTATTACCAATCAGATGCTGTGTGGCGTCTATAATCTGGGTCAAATATATGTTAATCTAACCTAAATCTAATCTATGTATCCTAGTTATTTGGCTAATGGGTATCAGACAGCTAAATATGACATATAATTATTGCGATCTAGTTAAGTGGTCTAATATAACAGTTAGCTTGTGAGTGGATTAACGTGCATTTACGGCATACTACTGTTTTTTATTTATCGAAAGTTATTTTAGTATGAAGGGACATTACTTTTTGTTTTCTGCCATAAGATCCTAGTTATGCTACTGGTCTGATGCTAGTTTTGCCAGTATGCCTTGGACTCGCTAGTCAGGGATGAAGGTCAGGTTGCCGAGGTGGAAAAAATTGGCTTTTGATAAATGAATTGATATGGGACTTGAATGTCAGAGGCTGGATGTAATTCCAGAACCAAGGCCAGCAACCTCACCGAAATTCTAAGACCAAGCCAAGTAGCTTCTGTTGGAAACTACTTCAGCAACTACAGCTTTGGGAAAGATAAATCTCAGCTTTGATAATACTGGCTTTGTTCTGATAGGGTCCTGAAGACGCCATGTTCTGTATATTGTTACAATTTCCTGGCTTATATCTTATTCACCTTTGACAGTTCTCAGAATGCAAACCTTGACCATTTGCAACTGGTTTGGAGGCAGGTTTAGTGAACTTAACTCCTCTTAAATGTATATGTAATCCAAATTGCTCTCAGTCTTTATATTTTTCACAAATTCTTAGTGATATCAGTTTATGGATGTGATATTGATATAAACCTGCTATCATCTGGATATTAGTAATAATTAAAAGCATAGTTGCTAATAACTTAACCATAGGAAATCATTTATATTATGAACAGAGAGGCCCAATAAATGATCCCTGAGGACCTCCATACTAGACAAAGGCAAACAACTGTTTGCAAATAGTGGTGAAGTCAAATGATGAACTAGGCAAAGCAATGTCAGCATCTCTCTCAGCAAAGACACAAGAGGGAGATCTGTGTCATGAGAAACTGCATCAAAAGCAGTGCTAAGGTCAAGGAGAAGGAGAATATTAATAGGATAGGAGACAGGATAAGGTCACATGACTCCTACAGGAGAAGGTCATATGACGAGATCTCGCTCAGTACTGTGTAGTAAGTGCAACTGCACTGGAAAGGCTCAAAGACACTGTGACCAGGGCCAGTATTCATGAAGCTTCTCAGAGTGGGACGGTTGATCAGATTCCTCTCTCATTTACTGACCTTACTAACAGAAACTAGATCAGCACTTCTATTCTGAGAAGCTTTATGAATACAGACCCAGGTGGGCTTTTATTGTAGGTGTGAGGCAAGAAATCTCTATCTCTTCCTTTTGAAAGGTGAGATCATGAGATTATGTTAAAGGGTGCTCATTCCAGACTTCCTAAGAACCAGTGAGACATCAGCAGTTCATGCAGATAAAGAAAGAGGGCTAAGTATGCTATTCAAATGAGAGGTAAGGGCATTTAAGTCAGATAAACATGCTTTAAGGGGGTGTTTGGGAAGGACTGAGCTAACAAGAATAGATAGATTATTACATGGACTCTATTTTGAATGTTACATAACAACATACCATCTAAAATACATAGCATGTAGGCTTGTTTCTAATTTATTCTACTAAAACATGTAGATGACAGGGTGGACAATAGCTTCATCTTGACAAAAATTGCTTAATTAACTAATGTCCATGATAAACACCTAAGCTTACATTTGACAGTGAAGAGTGGTTTTGGGTGTGTGTGATTGAGTGTGTCTGTGTTTTGGTTATTATTTAAGGGCCCTTGTAGCAGTGTGATGAATGGCAGGAGATAAAATTAGCCTATTTTGAAAACAACAATTTGCCTTTTAACATTAATGTTAAACAGTTAATAGGAACTACTTTTCTATTATAATAGGGTGAACAACTTTAGCTAAAGTTAGCATGTGATGAACACATGGTTGACCTACAGTTGCAGACAAGCTGAACTGTTTGAGTTGACATTGTTTAATATCATTAATCAATATTTCACCACGCCAGTGTGGACGTCTTAAGCTTGCCTGCAGCTTAGCATGGAGACAATGTGAGAAATATTGAGATGAAATGAGGTTATAGACTTACTGACATGCAGCAGGTATTAAATCCATTGAAGATAAAACAATACAGAGTTTGTGATGTCACTGATGTGGAAGGTTACATTCTTAAAGGGGAAGTTATCTCAAGATGACAGGGTGGACAGCGATTCTTTGACATGTTTAAACTGTAGGGGTGTAATGATTCTCCAAATCCACAGTTCAGTGTAGACCTTGAATTTTTGAGCTATGGTTTGGTTCATGCCTTTTGTTTATAAGTTTTTTTGTTTTGTTTTGTGAGGGAGGTTGGGGTGAATATGAAAAAAAACAGGAAAAAAATCTGTTTTAACAAATTACCAACAATAAAGAACACTAAAGAACATGGTACACAACTTGTCCTAACTTAGAATAGAATAATAATAACATTCTAATAGCTTAGAATAACTTACCAGTGTTATAGTGGGGAGTGGGGGAGGTTTTAGGAGATTAAAAAAGTGTTATTTACTGTTTAAAAGATACGTTATCCATGCAGCACCTTGGGCATGACAAAATTCCCATCTCCACATCAAAGACAATTGTATAAAGTGTAATACAGCCTGTATTTTGAAATGAAGGTTAATATTCCTTTGCACTAGTAATCATGTGTTCATCCAGAGTAAAACTTGAGAAACTAATTGTTTCACATTCTTTGTAAGATGTTTACTATACTGAGGCTGCCAAAGGCACATTACATTGATATTGACCCGGATTTGGTTTTAGCTTTTGAAATGATTTTTCCTAAGTTTGCATTTAAATCCCCAGCTCATGTTTTTCATAGTCTTTTATAAATTCACTTCTTTTCAAATTCACAATTTTTGGAAGGTCAAAATACTGTAATCTTTTCATCTAACTGCACTATCACTATACTCTCAGTTCTCTCGCCACGCTTTGATTCTGGCCTCGGGTAGAAACACACATGTACAGACACACGTACACATTGTATTTATATCCCTGGACTAAGAAAGTAGCTTTCATAAAGATTTGGACATCAAAAGCTCCTACTGTTAAGTGGAGAACAAGGGAAGAGCAAGAGCTTGAGTGAAACACAGAGAGAAAGAGAGAAAGAAAGCAACGAGATCATTATTCTGATTACATGACTAAAGCTCTGAGGCTTCAGTCAAAGAAAAGAGAGATAGAGAAAGAAAAATAAATGAAATGAATGAAAGGAGAAAGGAAAACAGAACAAGAAAGGAAGTGAGAGCTCACAGGACCCATTTTCATACAAAACATGAATCTGTGCAGAACTCTGTAAAGACACTGACTCAAAGGCTTGAATCCAGAACACACCATGTGAGCACTGCTCAAGGAACTCCAACAAACCCGCATGTCAGATCAGGTGTCCTCTACTGGTGAGGGATTCTTGTGAAATCTCTAAAATGTTTTATGGCATTTATATTGATATACTGAATCTGGGTTCTTAGTTCTGGATATTCTTCAGCTGATGAGTGACATTAACGTTGCTGTTTGCTGAAGAGCAGTGTTCGTTCAAGAATGTTATTTTTCAGGAGAAAACTGGAGGAGTGTGACTGAAAGTGATCTGCATTTTAAGTCACATTTATGTAAGCTGACCTTTTTTCCTCTTTGTGTCCTAATTGTAAAATGGAAATGTGTGAAGTGGAAAAGTGATTTTGAGGGCTACATTTCCCCAGAATGTTAATATCTAGTGAACAACATTGCTCACTACAGGCACTGCAAATCTCTTTACTATGCAAGGGACAGAGTACATTGCCAGTCACCCTAAATCTCATTGACATATGTAAGCAAGTAATCTACTGTGATACTTAAAACAAACAAACAAACAAACAAACAAAAATAAATGAAAAAAGATGTGCATACAACTGGTTAAGCTGTGTGGTACAACTGGTTATTGTTTAGTGTATATTGATGAGAAAGCAGCTGATTTGTTTTTTCATACCTGTTTAATTTTTCATCTGTTTATATTAGAGAATATTAGTGTAAACTGGTGTTGGAGAATATTATTGTAAACTGGTGTTGGAGAATATTAGTGTAAACTGGTGTTGAAGAATATTAGTGTAAACTGGTGTTGAAGAATATTAGTGTAAACTGGTGTTTGAGAATATTGGAGTAAAGTGATATTCGAGAATATTGGTGTAAACTGGTGTTGGAGAATGTTGGAGTAAACTGGTGTTTGAGAATATTGGTGTAAACTGGTGTTTGAGAATATTGGTGTAAACTGTTGTTGGAGAATATTGGACTAACTGGTATTGGGGAATATTGGTGTAAACTGGTGTTTGAGAATATTGGTGTAAACTGTTGTTGGAGAATATTGGACTAACTGGTGTTGGGGAATATTGGTGTAAACTGGTGTTTGAGAATATTGGTGTAAACTGTTGTTGGAGAATATTGGACTAACTGGTGTTGGGGAATATTGGTGTAAACTGGTGTTTGAGAATATTGGTGTAAACTGTTGTTGGAGAATATTGGACTAACTGGTGTTGGGGAATATTGGTGTAAACTGGTGTTTGAGAATGTTGTAGTAAACTTGTTGGAGAATATTGGACTAACTATTGTTGGGGAATATTGGTGTAAACTGGTGTTTGAGAATATTGGTGTAAACTGTTGTTGGAGAATATTGGACTAACTGGTGTTGGGGAATATTGGTGTAAACTGGTGTTTGAGAATGTTGGAGTAAACTGTTGTTGGAGAATATTGGACTAACTGGTGTTGGGGAATATTGGTGTAAACTGGTGTTTGAGAATGTTGGAGTAAACTGTTGTTGGAGAATATTGGACTAACTGGTGTTGGGGAATATTGGTGTAAACTGGTGTTTGAGAATGTTGTAGTAAACTGTTGTTGGAGAATATTGGACTAACTGGTGTTGGGGAATATTGGTGTAAACTGGTGTTTGAGAATGTTGTAGTAAACTTGTTGGAGAATATTGGACTAACTGGTGTTGGGGAATATTGGTGTAAACTGGTGTTTGAGAATATTGGTGTAGACTGTTGTTGGAGAATATTGGACTAACTGGTGTTGGGGAATATTGGTGTAAACTGGTGTTTGAGAATATTGGTGTAAACTGTTGTTGGAGAATATTGGACTAACTGGTGTTGGGGAATATTGGACTAACTGGTATTGGGGAATATTGGTGTAAACTGGTTTTGGAGAATATTTGTGAAAAATGATTTTTGAGAATATTGACAAAAACTGGTTATAAGAAGTGGTTTTTTTTTTTGTCCCTGTCTGATCCCACCAGAGAGAGCGAGGTTAAGGCGGGATCAAAGAGGGACAAAGGAAATAATTTTTTACACTAGTGTTGGAGAACACTGGAGTAAACTGGTGTTTGAGAATACTGGGAAAAACATGTGCTTGTTGGAGAATGCTGTTGTTTCTTGGAGACAAGCTGGAGTTTGTTGAAGAACATTCATGTTGGAGATTAGTGGAAACTGGTGCAAATCTTTAAAATTGTAGAGCCCCACTAGCGATTTCCATGTTGTTATGGAGACTGGCTGATATGTGTTAAGAGTTGCATGCTTACGGTAATGTTGTGCTTCTACTTGACAGATTACTCACGCGCAATGAATTATTCCAACACGAAAAACCATTATTTCTCACCTCCCCCTCACTCTGTACCCCCTTCCCCTTGCTCTGTCTATCTCCCTCTCTAACTCTGTGTCCCTCTATCGCTTTTTTGCTTGCAGGCTAGTGCCAGAATGGCTCCAGATGGATGAGATGATTTTCAGCTCTTAACACACTCTTTTCATTTTCCTCTTTGTCTGGAACACACATCTCCTCTTTATTCAGGAGTCTGGATTCTCTTCTTCAAATGATTTACTTTGGAAAGTCGTCATTTCCACTGCAGAGTAATTAGTCTTACTGATGTGCTTGTACACTTCTCTTGCATCTCTTCATCTTCTGTGTTTAAACTTTTAGAAAACACTAAACTTTCAGTTGATATTCAGGGCTGGACAGTAATGCTACACATTTATTTGATTACTGTACTTCAGTACTTTTTTTAATATCTGTACTTTATTGAAGTATTTCCATTTTTTGCTATGTTTACCTTCGCTTCACTACATTTCAAACTAAAACATTGTGGCATTGGCAAAGAAGAAATTGTGGGAAACAAAGCACTTTATTGAGTGCAGTAGCAGTACCTACTGGCTCTGCTCAGGCACTGTGGATAAGATCTGTAGGTCCGTGGAATGTGTTTACTGGGACAGTGTACATTCTGAAACCCATGCCGCAGGGAGAGTGCAAGGGGTGGGCAATGTGCCCCCCATACCCCAGGGACTCTGGGCAGACTTTATGGGCCACTCTTTTGAAAAGTGGGGCTATGTAGCGAGAAGTGGGAGGAGTGGCCATGCAGAGCACTGAGCGGCACTTCTCCCCTGCTGCTGTGTTCAATAAAAGAGCTATGTTTGCAATGTCACAACATTCTACTTTTCTTTTAGTTTCTACACAAATGTTGTTACTCGTTACTCAGAAGTGAAAGAAAACTTTCAAAATTTAGATGATGTGCTTGCAAATTTAAGTGGACCAATCATAGCACACTTTTCCCTCAACTCCTCCCCCTAACTTTCAATTGTCCAGTCATAGCTTACTGTGTTATACAGAGAGATTCACTCGAAAGAGGCCCTGGATATTCTGTAATAACTCTCGCTAGGATGAACCAATCTGAACCAAACTACGTGCAATGTGGTCCTCAGTATATGCAGCTTTGAACAAGCTGGGATGCCCCTGCATTGGAGTGATGAGGTGGGCCCCGGACAGCCGTTGCAACATTTAACCTCCGTTTGCAGCTTCCTGGTACAGACCCCTGTACCCCTTCATGTGTCTGGCAGAAAACGGAAATCACTTCCAGCATCACATGTTATCAATTACACATACAGATTGTTTCAGTTCAGATTGTTTCTCCTAACGGAAGTTACAACAGAACACTCTTTCAAGTGAATCTCCCTGTATTATATATGGAGAAAATATAGTCCAAATTGGTGAAAAGTGATTTTACCCATTTATTGAAATGAAAACACAAGAGGGGATATAGTGCCTAAGGATTAAACAGTGTGGAAGAACACATTTCTAGTTAAACCTGTCAAAAATCATACAGAACAGGTGCATCTGCATGAAGGTACATTACATCTAGCTGCAGCACAGAATGTGAATGTGAATGTGCGCCTTCTCCTGAATATCAATTTTGCAGATGCGTAGAATCATATATTTAACATCTCTCTTCCGCTTTCTGGTTAATGTTCATGGATTTTGTCTTTCTGCCTGTGTTATATAGGCTTTAGCCTGTTGTATGCAGCTTTCTATTGTATGCTAGAAATACTGGAGACTGTCTGAAACAGTTGTTCAATGTCATCAATAATGACAGCAGTAAAAAATCATAGACAAATATTTCCGTTGATGACTTTTTGTTTATGTTTTCAAATTGCCTTCCAATGTAGAGTGATGTCACAGCTTCACTTGAAGAGAGCCACAAGTCACTTATAGCGTTGTACATATGTGAGCAGAGAGCAAAAGAGCAAGAGCTTGTCACATACAACATGTGCAGATCTGATACATAAAGTTACCTTTGACCACCAGAAACGAAAATATGGTGGTGTCCATTCTGAAGCAGCAGAATGGTCAGTAAATGGACAAACACTTTACAAAAATCATTAAAGCTCATCATGTTACTTTATTAACATTAGTCACTGAAATATCCTAAGCCATATCATAAATAAATTCTTTGTCCAAGCAATGTAGTTCTTTAATGGAAGGTTATAGATGGCAAGCAATGTCTTAATCCATAAACAAAACAATTATTTTATTAACTTGGCCCACCAAAGTCAAAAGTCCAAAAAATCCAAAAGTATCCACACACTAGATCTGTCAGATGGCATTACAAATCAAATGCAAATTTTATCATTGCTTATTTATTTAATATTTACATTTTTAAATATATTATTTTACAAAATGCAGTATAGAACATTACATCATTTTGCAAAGATGACAAATAAGCAGGATGCATAACTGCAGTAAGTGCCAGACTTCAAACTCATTGTTATGTTCCTTAAATCCACCAGGGGATGCTCAGCACAATTTGCCATCTGTCCCTAATCATAGGGACGTAATGTTTAAATCAGTGATTCTCTAGAGCAGTGGAGCCCAACTCTGATCCTAAAAGGGCGGTGTCCAGCGCAGTTTAAAGGTTTCCCTACTGAAACGCACCTACTAAAGATGACAAATAGCAGGTAAATGATGGTTTGGTTAGATACATCACCTCCAGGACAAGAGTTGCGCACTCCTGCTCTATTGTGCTTTGACTCACGAGATGGTCATCAAACAGAAGCACTGGCCAATTTTGATGAATCGTTGAGAATGACTAATCCATAAAATCTTCATAATATCCTTCTAATATTCAACTCTCATTACAACTTAAATATTATAGCTCCACTGAAGACATTAGGGTAGTAAATGAAAAGGCGGCAACACTATCTGTGTTGGAGGTTTTCCACGCAGATTCACTAACCTATAAATATTAGATGGTCATAGACTTTATTAAACAGCAATTAGTGTTATTCAGCTTTTAAAGCAATATATTATATAGCACCTTGTTCAGAGAAGCTAGTTGCTAAAATGCCAAGAAATATCTGCAAATATCCCTGTATAGTTTTAAACCTTACGCAATTGTAATTAAAACCAAAATAAATTACTGCTGTTTTGTTATGGTCTGCATTGCACTGGGACAATATTGTAGGAATTTTATTAGGTGGGGACAAAATGGGGCTACAGTTCCCTTTCAAAGGCCAAATAAATATATATGTATTTATAATAGTGGTGTGGTGGGTAGCGCTGACGCCTCACAGCAAGAAGGGCCTGGGTTCAAGTCCCTGGCCGGGCGACCAGGGTCCTCTCTGTGTGCAGTTTGCATGTTCTTCCCCTGTCTGTGTGGGATTCCTCTAATTGGACTTGTTAAATTGCCCCTAGGTGTGATTGTGTATGTCTGTCTGCCCTGCGATGGATTGGTGACCTGTCCAGGGTTTATCCTGCCTTTCACCCAAGGACAGCTGGGATAGGCTCCAGCACCCTCCGTGACTCAGAAGGAGAAGCGACTTGGAAGGTGTGTGTATATCTATCTTGCCAAATTTATTTATTTCTTACTTTGTTTATTTAACTGTTGTATAAAAGCAATAGAACACTTAAGGTCCTGGTATTATGTGTGGTTTTTTTTTTTAATTATGTGTTACTATTTTGCGATAACACACTCCCTCTCATGCTCTATTGCTTAAATATAATATTTGTATACATTATTCACATTCTATACATGTATTATTCAGTGTATTTTACATTCAGCAGCAAACATGGTAAAACTGAATCATGAGGCTAATAACGTCCAAATACAGACAAAATGCCAAAAACTGTGCTGCTTTGCAGGTATTTGGATTGCTTACCACACCAATGTCAGTGTGTACAAAATGTGTCCAACATCTCCTTTTAAGATCCCTCTACAACAATTATTATAAATAGAACCCATTCTAAAAACTCGCTGCCATTTGTGTTTTATCTGCTTGAAGGTCTATACTAGCACCATAAGGTGCATAGTGCTTGAACCCCTATGATTGCCAGTTGTGGATGATCACTAGGGAGTACAGTCCACAGAGATTATCATGTTCTACATAAATTTCAGACATGAAAACCAAGCGGGAACTGACAGTCTTTGTTGGAAACAATTACAATTTATTCATACTATTCTTTTTAACGCCCTGTGATTGACTGCCGACCTGCTGTGGGTATACACTGCGTTCTGCCCAATGACTGCTGGGATAGGCTCCAGCTTCCCCCGTGACCTCAAACTTTTGGAAAAGTCATTTAAAATCAAGCAAAAAATTGGTCAATCATTTATTTTGAGATGTTAAACATTAATTGAGATCCAACTGACCCCAAAGATAAAAAGAGGGTTAAAGTATTTGAATGCACACTTTCTACATTTACATTCTATATTTACATTTGAATGTTGAATTTTATTTTGACAGTCCTCCCACACATCCTTTCTAATTAGTGAATTCAAGTGACTTAAGTTCAAATTGCAAAGCATTTTCAACAAAAGATATTTTGACAATAACGTTTCAGAAGGAATCAACAATCAGAATGATTTGTCCAAAAAAAACCTAATTTCCTCCAATGTACCAAAATTTTGCTTGTTTATTTTAAGTGAGTTGAGTGAAATAAGAACTTAAGCAAGTTTTGATGCCAAACATGTCTTGATTGATGGACTATATATGACATTCCCAGCATAAAACTATCCACCAAAATACACTGTATGTTCAAAAGTATCTTGAACTCTCCTATTATGTGAATGTAGCTACTTTAAGAGGCACACATTGTTAACACAGGTGTTCAACTGCACATACAGCTTGTCTAATCTCCAACAAAAAGTATTTATAATCGAATGAAACACTCTGGAGCAGCTGCACATGAACCTAAGATGATCATAACCAATGCCAAGCACCGGCTAGAGCTGTGGATTGATGGAGCTTCATTCAATACCTGTAAGATGAGTTAGAGTTGTGTTTACGGTCCAGATCTAATCATCCAACATGAGTACCCGACCTAATGCTATTGTAGCTCTTCTTCTTCTTTCGGCTGCTCCCTTTAGGGGTCGCCACAGCGGACCTAATGCTATTGTAGCTGAATGCAATAAAATCCTTACAATAATGTTTCAACATCTACTGAAAAGCCTGAGTAGAACAGAAGTTGTTTCTACGGTAATAGTGCAGAAGTAGAATACAATCATTGCTGATGCAGAAGGAGTGAGGAAACCTCTCTGTCACAAAGTTAAAGTGCTGGATCAAACATATCAGTATGTGTAACTGTGGTGATCAATCAGGTTTCGATTTACATCACACAGAGCTCATTCAGAGCAGGCTGTTCAAACACTCAGATGGTAGATGGTTGAAAGCATTTCAATTCTCTTTTCAAATTACACAACTCACTGCACAGAGAAAAGACTCCAGGGTTAAACGAACTCCTATAGGGTTCACACGAACCTATTATTGTCAGTTAATTTGGCACAGGAAAAAAGACTCAATATCAAGTGCGTAATTAATTTCTATAGAGTACATCCGCTTCCATTCAGTGGTTTGGAATCACTCATTATATTAGTATTTTTGTTATTTAACAGGACAGTGCAAATGTCAAAGACCACCTTTCATTCATAGATCAATCAAAATGGTCAATAATACAAATGCTTTAATGTCTCAGCATCAGAGAAAAAAGCAGAAGAACTATTTAACAGAAAAGCCTCCACAACTTAAAATAATATGAGGTTCAGTATTCAGTAACAGAAACCTTTTCAGCATTAAGTGGTATGTGCGCTCTCTTCCATACTTCAGTCTTAGAGGTTAGAAGTAGAGATTTAAGATAATCAGCAATAAGTAATAAATAATAAGTAATACATATTAGAATAAAGAGAACTAAACCTAGAAACCACAATAGGGCAAATCATACAGTGTACAACTAGAGAAAAAGGTAAAAAGCTGAAGTAAAAATAATAGACAGTGATCCTGTGTTTGATGATGTTAGACATCGTTGTGGAGCGTATTCGGTATGTAGGCAAGTGCCGGTTTTTTTACGATACAAGGTTTTCATCCTGCTATATATATATATATATCTCATATTTATATTGCAGTATGTATATATACACACACATATCAGTAGTCCTGTGACCCTGAGGCTTAGAAAATGGATGGACGGATGGATATCAGTGGTGGACAGTAACTAAGTAAATGTAAGTCATGACTGTACTTAAGTCGTTTTTTTCATGTATCTGTAGTTTACTGAAGTATTTCCATTTTGGGTGACTTTTTATTTTCACTCCACTACATTTCAAAGTCAAATATTTTACTTTTTACTCCACTACATTATTCTAAATCTGTCATTCCTTTCGGCTTTTGTGAGCATAAAAACATATCAAAACAAAAGAAGTGCAAAGCAATCGCACCAATCAGGGCACAGTGCTCCCTTTGATTTGAGCTTTTCTTGACCTGTTAGATGCAGCTACCCAGTGCAAGTGTACGGTTCAACATCAGTGCAGCAGCGTAAAATTTTGGGAGTGTCTATTCCAGCATGAATGTGGGAACCAACCTAACCTTGTGTAAATAGACCACAATAGAAAAATACGTATGCAGTTGTGACTGATGTGGGCCTTTTTCTGAATTTATACAAACATTATTTCATTTTATAGTCAATTTGTTTTTGCTAGTTTATGTTTATGAACAGAGACCTACAGACACAATATAGTAAAGGAAAACTAATTTGTGAACCTGTGCTTAAAACAAGTTTTTATTAAACTTAACTTTGTAACTATGTTGCAAATAAATCTTAAACTGAAACTTTGCAGTTATTTCAGAGCTACTTAATTCTATCTAATAGAAATTGTTTGCCTTCAGTGTTTTGTGCTTATGATAGTTTTAATAGACATCAGTGTCAGACTAATTAATGGCATTCTATTAAAAGATTGGTTTACCAAGAGTAACACTAAAGTATTTTCACCTAAAACAAGTTAATGAAGCAAGAGTCTTGTTACAGAAATGATAATAGGAGATTAGTGGCCTAATTAATCTTTTAGTACTTTTACTTTCGATACTTCAGTACATTTGAAGGCAAATACTTTTGTACTTTTACTCAAGTGGAGGTCTAAAGGGAGGACTTCTACTTTTACTGGAGTAATATTTTACTCTCTACTAAACTCAAGTACTTCGTCCACCACTGATATACACATATACGTATACATATTATCAGTGCTACAAAGTTTCCTCAGCTCTTTTAGAATCATCTTCAACAGAAGTGTTTTACTTCGAAATAGTAGTGTATGTGAGCCTATTGTACCTAGAGTGGCCCTAAATACAGAGTTGAACATGCTGGTAAAAAGAACGCTGTACCTGTACTTCATGCCAGTGAGTTTGCCAGTGGATTCCTTCAAGGAGATGTGGTGACGATGTGTAAAGGAGCCCAGGCTGCGGGCGATCAGCGCCACTGTCCTGAAGCGGGCACGTGCAGCGCTGGCTGTATTGGGACTGGCCGTGTTCTGCTTGGTTGGCTCGTTGGCCCGTGGGGCCTTGAGCCCATGGTCTGTGCAAGCGAAAGACACCTGCATGGCTAGGACTGGACTTTAAAGTAGACCTGTCGTGGGTCAGGCAATGGATAGAATCCTGGGCAGGAATGAGACAAACCAGAGGAGGAGTGTAGAATTAGAAGCTGGTCGCGTCCAGGTGAGAACTTTATATTTCTTTGACCCATATTGAAGCAATAGTTAGGCAAAAAAATCTAATGTACACAAGTTACCCCTCACTCCAAACACAGACGATCAGTCAAGGCAGGTTTGGTGTTTGAAATTTGTTTGTACCTTGTTGTATCAAATATATTTGTTTATTTATGACAGAGAGTCACAGTCTCATTCAAAAGGTTCAGTACTCCCAGTCAAATTACATGTTTTGTTGATTTTCTATGTGAAAGTAAATTAACACAACCTCTACAGAGAACACACTTCAATATGACATATTTCTGCAAATTCTAGCGTACAGTTTGTACTTATTAGCTGGGTTTAACACATAAAAAAAACATATAATGTGCCATCATTTTTGACCAGTCCACATTTTTATGTTCTTTCCCCCCCCCAGTAAGTTAAATTCATCAAAAAAACAGTAATTATGATAAACATGAGCTGGAGTGTGTCCTCTGTAAAGGATATGTTCACTTATTTTCACTTCAAAAATTGAGAAAATTTGGTGTAATGCTAAGAAAAGCATAGCAGCAACCAAGAAGGATGTTAGTTAGTTAGTAACACTCATTTGCCCTAGGAAGCACTGCTACACTCCTCCCAGACTGGGCAAGGATAGGCAGTTTCCCTTGTAACTGGACAACAGCGTAATGTAACGCTTGGAATCATTGGTTTCAATAATATTGAATTGATTTTGTTGCAGATACATATATAAAATATTTGTAATGACGCAAATATACTAAACGCTTCAAAAAAGTGGTAAAAATGTAAAATGTAAATGAAAACCAAGTGTAAATAGCTGTAAAAAATGTAAAAAAATGTTATGACTGGAGCTGTAGATGATAGCATAATCGTTTCGAAAGCCGTATATCATCGAGAATTACTTTATAACAAAAATAATATCAAGAATGCCTCATATTTGAAAAGAAGTGACCAAATCTGATCGAAAAGCTCTTCATACTAATTTTGACAAGAAATTACTTTAAGTAGATAATAACAATTAACATGTACTACTGTCTTTTATAACTGTGTCAAATTTCTAAAATACTTTAAATTATTAAGAAATCATCAGTTTATGCTTTGGATAAGTTTATAGCAGTCTACATGAGTACATAGCATAAGTTATTATTAAATAACTATTGAATGGTGTCTACAAAAATAGACAAATGCACTATGATTATGTAAGAACTCAGCGCAGTTTGAGACAAGCATATGTTAATTTACTCATAGAGTTTACATTATGCAAATTGGTGGCCATTAACGTTCATCACCATTAACTGCAGAAGCCTCATAGCTAAAACTAAAGCAAAACTAAAGAAGGAAACTTCAGACACCAAACACGGCTGACTGACTATATTTGGAGTAAAAGGAAAATTTGTAAGTTTTAAATTATGAGACTGTCCAGAAAACCAGCTATAGAAGATCCAGATTAGGACTTACCAGTCCTTATGAAGTGATTGCCTCAGAGACTGCAGGTCTTAGAAAAGCCAGAGGCAGCACAGGGTCATAGGTGCTCAGTCCTTCAGTTTATGTGTGTGGAGAAATGAGGATGACTGCGGATGTCAAAGAACAGAAGTGCCTTGGAAAGTCTTGAAGGAGTCCAGAGATCAACGCTTACTGCTTTCTACATGTATTACATGTGACTCTCTCCCTCTCCCTCTCCGCTCTAGGGACAGCAAGCTGTTTCAGTCTCTGCTGAGCAATAATCGTCTTCTTCTTCTTCTCCCGGAGTGCTTCTGCTCCACTTCTCCTTCACTTCCCTTCTTTCTTCCTTCTACTGCTCTGTCTTCATCCTGCAATCTTCTTCACCCCCAGTTAGCTCAGCAGAGCCTCAGCAGCCCCTTAAACAACTCCCGGAGACAATAGAACCCACTAAACCAGAACACAGTTGCAAACTCTCTGAGAGAAATTCACACTGAGGGTTGTAGCTAAAAAAAAAAAAAAAAAAAAAAGGTGATTGTTACCTGAAATCAACTCAAAGACTCGTCCCAGTGAAATGTGTTCCCACTGGAGAAAGTGTCCCGTCGAAGAGAGACAGGTCATGGAGAAGGATTCCCTAACTAGCGCAGCGCAGGATTCGGAAGGAACTCCTCTTTGATGAACGAAAGAGAATGGGCATTGAGCGAGAGAGAGAGAGAGGGAGAAGTGAAGGAGGCATAATTGCAATGCCTGGCGGTGGAGGAATGGAGAGAACGAGTGCGAGAGAGGGAGGGATGAAAGCAGAGCTCTTCGGTGCCTACTCAGAGAGAAGGGGTGGGGGGAAGAGAGAGGGAGAGAAAGAGAGAGAGAATGGAAAAGAGGGTATAAATAGAAAGAGAGAATAAGGGTGAGAAAAGTGAGAAAGAGGGAGAGAGTCATGGACAGAGAAGGCGAGAGAGAGAGCTGCACGATGACTGAAATAACTGCAATCTCTCACCAGTGGCTCATTTCAGCTGAGGAGAATCCATCTGGATGTGAGTGTGTGTGTGTGTGTGTGTGTGTGTGTGTGTGTGTGTGTGTGTGTGTGTGTGTATGTGTGCGTGCGTGTGTGTGTGTGCATGCGTGAGTGTGTGTGCTCACGCTTGTGTAAGTGTGTGACTGAAACAGAGGGACATGTCTCAATGTCTGAGTGGCTACGCTTGTCCGTGTGCGTTTGTGTCAGAGGGTGCCAAAGCAGAAGATGAACAGCGTCTGTGCAGCGTTTATCTGTGTGTGTATGTGTGTGTGTGTGTGTGTGTGTGTGTGTGACAGTGACAGTGACTCTAAGAATGTATGTACACACTACAGGGATTGTTCAGGGATGTAATCTAGGTCACAAGCATTACAAAGCACTTACATGCACACTAGCACTGTTATTTTCCAGTGAAGGACGTAATGCTTACCCTCTAAAAATAATGTAAGCCTCTCACTACTCTGTGTACTCAATGCCTTCTCAATTATTCAAGTATTTCACAAAGAGGGAAACCTGATGCCAAGGAAAAGACTATGTGTCGTCACGTCTGCACACGGGGGGCACACAAGGTCAAGCGGTGTGGTGCTCCGAGTAAGCTGGGAAAGTGATTGAGGCTGGGAATCTTTTCCTGCTTTCAAGTGCAAATCAAGCAGAAAGTTTTCTCTGAGGTTGAACTCCTTCATGAGATGCTTTCATGTAAAAATCGTGCAGATTGTGGAATGGCTGTTTATAGCAGGCAATGAGCTTTATTTTAGAGATGATTTGAAGAGAAATATAAGAAAAATAAAATGAAAGTTCATTTAAAATGACTTTACCATTGATTTATCTTTATAGAGTATTTTTTGCTTATTTGCTGTTCTGGGAGAGTGTTTCTTTCCTCATTTCTTTTCTCAGCCATGATGAAAACAGCACTGACAGCACAACTCAGGACAGAACAACTGCCTATCCATGCTCCACCTTTTTTCGTAGTTACTATAAAAGGCGGGCAAAATCTTATTAAGCCTATAGAGAAAGTCACATTTGTTAGTAGATAGGATTGCTAATACGTATATGTAAGTAAGTAAGTAAGTAAGTAAACATTTATTTATATAGCACTTTTCTAAGCACAGCTACAAAGTGCTTCACAAACAACAAGTACTAAAAATAGAATGATAAAACAAAACAGATACATATAACTATAAAAACAGTACAGCTATATTCATAAACAACATAAAACTGACATAAAACCATAAAAACAATGCAGCACTATCCAATAAATAACAAAAGCATCACCTGTGACCAAAAGCTAATGAATAGAGATGCGTTTTGAGTCTTCCTTTAAAAATGTCCTTTGATCCAGCTAGTCTAACATCCAAAGGCAGAGCATTCCACAACTTGGGGGCATACACAGAAAAAGCACAATCTCCCTTTCGTTTCCGTTTTGTCCTAGGGACCACTAAGAGCCCCTGACTAGATGACCTTAGTGATCTGGTACTAGGATACGGTGATAATAACTCTGAAATATATTTTGGCACATCACCGTGCACCGCCTGGTATGTTAAAACCAAAATTTTGAACTAAATTCTAAAAACAACAGGCAACCAATGTAGAGATGCCAGTACAGGGGTAATATGCTCCCTTCTTTTAGTCCCGGTAAGTACCCGGGCACTAAAATATGTGGAGCACATGGAGCAACAGTCCCAGTTTACTTAACCTCATGCTGTTCAGAAGCTAATGGTGCATTCAGGGAAAAGGTATTAAGTTCAGATAGTAACTGTAAAACCACTCCATGAAAAGTAATAAATATGCTACTGCACAATCGCTAGATTTAACCAAGTAAAATGTTGCATGGGGGCATGTGGGGATTTTTAAGATCTTTGCACAGATTTAAGTCAGTGGACTGTGAGTGCCATTCCAGAATTTCAGTTTGCATTTCTTGAAGTACTTCATGGTGGATTTTGTTGGTGGATATGTTTTGGAGCAATAGTTAAGTAACAAGCTATTTTTAATTAGTTAATGAGCATCGGAACAGTTCTGTCTCTGTCTTGGTTTTCCAGATCTCGCCCAGTTCCCCTTAACTGCCATTTCTTACTGAGATTCCAGAGAATGGAAATTGTGAGCTGAAAGCACTTTGATGTTTTTTTTATAGCCTTCTGCTTCGTATGCAGCAATTCATTTCAGTTTTAGATCCTCAGCCAGCTGTTTAGAGGAACCCAAGATTATTGAATGTTAACACAAGGTTTAAAGAGTCAGAGAATTTATAATGCATCAGCTGACAGTTCTTAAATGCCAATTCCTGACCTGTCTAACTAGTCCTAAGAAGTCAATTAAGGCATAACAAGTTCTGTGACGTTACAAGCAGAATGGTGTCCAAACTTTAGCACATGCCCCAACGACAATTTTATTTTTTTCTGTTTGTTAAAAAAATACAAAGTAACTGTGAAATGTTATTTTTAAGAGTTTGCTGTATAGGTTGTGTTTACTTCTTTTATAAAGTTTTAAAGTCTTTTAAAGTTTTAAAAGTCTTTTAAAGTTTATATTCAAAGTTCTAATGGTATGTACTGGAATTTCTGCTATGTCTCTTTATAGCGGGCTATGGTGCCCAGGAGTGATTCAGTTTTTTGGTTATATGGGTTAAATATATTCATGTTCATGTACCTCAGAACAGTACTGTGATCTGTGTTTGTGTCCACTGTCAACTTACAGTCAAATGTACCTAAAGTCTCTGAGCATATTGATATGTGCTCCAGTTTGTTAAATGTAAAAGTATACAAATCTCTCTCCTTTCACACCACAGAAGTCCAGTTTTAAAGTGGCTTGAACAGCAAACCATAGAGTGTTCATTAAACCTTGGGGCCATTTTATTGTTTATGTGTATTTACAAGTAAATTCCTTCATTGATCACCAAGTCAGTAAGCATGCTTTGTTTTTTTAAATAATATATGCCCATTTCAAATGGGCATTTCAAATGGGCATGTCAGTAAGCATGCTTTGACTCCCTTAAATGAGCAAATAAAGTTTATGTAGACAACATTTGAGCATAGCTATTAATAATTGTTTGACAGAGGGAAAACAAAGTAAAATCGCAGTGACTATTCGTAGTCTGCTGTAGCAGTTCAGTACATTTAAACAATTAGAAACTACATTACTTTCAGCATAATTAACAGCCTAGTAGTTCCAGATAGTACTGTTCTTAAAATACAGAACAGTATGGGAGTGGTGTGGATGATTGGATGAATGATTGGATCATTTTGTTTACAAATAATTTTAAACAAGGATTATAATATACAGGTCAAATAATTGTAACGGACACCCTGGTATGTATGTACATATACACATAAACCTTCACTAAGGTGTAAAGCACTAATAGGCGTATATGCATCTCATACTTTTTAATGTTCATTTCAGTATGTTGTATTATGTTTTCTTGTTTTTTACGGTGCTGTTCGGTTTTCAGGTTTAAAACTGTCAAAAATATATTTTTTTTAGTCTGACAAGAGAGCAGACCAGACAACATTCTAGCATTTTAGGACTAAACCAGTGTATCTTTAAGTTTATCTTACTTATTCACAGTGTCTAGTTTTTCTTCGTCACCAATCGCAGTGCTGAGGTGACTTTAAGTAAACTGTGTTCCTGAACATTCTCTCTGTGAAAAGCTCACTGAGTTAAAGCTAACCATCTAGCATATCCTAACTTAGCAAGCACAACTGAGCTGTCAGGCTTGCTCATCTGTCTGCCTATTCATATTTGCTCAGCTGCCTAATCTAGCATTCCCTGGATCCATATCTAGCAGTAAAGAGAATTAGAACCTCACCCTCCCATATGTATGCCTGTGTCACTCATTTCCTCTTGCTCACACTGTTGTAATTAGGTCTGCTTCAGAGGTTTAACAGGCTGGAAGTGTCGAACTTAGGGCCATCATTCACGGGTACTCATCAGAACTTTAGCACCACACTCAGACAGTTCTCAAAGAGGCCTGTTCGATGATTTTTAAGATGTTTTAATATACAAACCCATTTCCAAAAATGTTGGGACAAGTATAAATAAAATGCAATGATGTGCAAATCACTGAAACTCTATATATAACTGAAAATAGTACAAAGACAACTTATCAAATGCTGAAACTGTGAAATTTCATTGTTTTTTTAAAATAATATAAGCCCATTTCAAATTTGATGCCAACAACACGTTTCAGAAAAGTTGAGACGGAGGCTGGTAAAGTTGTGTAATGCTTGTAACATGATTGGGTTTGAAAAAGCATCTCAGAGTGGCTGAATCTTTCAGAAGTAAAGATGAGAAGAGGTTCACCACTCTGTAAGTGGGCAAAGAACTTTGCTTTTCAACATCTTTGGTACATAATATCATTAAAAAATTCAGAGAATCTGGAGAAATCTCTGAATGCAAGGGACAAGGCCAAAAACCAGTATGTGCTGGTCATGATCTTTCGGCCCTCAAGTGGCACTGCATTAAAAGCAGACATGATTCTGTAGTGAAATCACTATATGGCCTCAGAACCTCTAGAGAAACATATATAAAGAGAACCCAGGAATGTCGGGCCCAAGCTCATGACTGAGGGGAGGTGGAATACTGTCCTGTGGTCTGACAAATCAACATTTAAAATGTGTCCTCCAGGTTAAAGACCATTCAGCTTGTTATCAGCTTGTTATCAGCGCACCATTCAAAAGCTAGTATTCGTGATGGTATAGGGGTGCATTAGTGCACATGGCATACCTGACATGCACATCTATATTCTCTACTGAGTCACATTCACAGCATCCCAACTTTTTTAGAAATGGGTTTGATTTACTTTTTTTTTTTCATTCAAACTTTGTTTGATGATTAATATACACAATTGTAGTATGATATAAACATTTTTAACATTTTACATTTAATTTTATGTTTTATGTTTAATTTTATGTATTAAGTTTATTAAAGTATAATTAGTTATAAATAGTTAATTATGGATGTGAAACAATTACTAAACCTCATTTAGGAGTATTGTTTTAATTAGGGCTGCATAATGCAATATCGTATCACAATATTTCCTTGATAAACACATGCCCAGGGGCTGCAAAGACAGATTGGGTCACACATGCAGTACAGAAATAATGTAATTAGATGGGTAAGAAAGTGTCTTTAGAAGCTGAAGAAGTCTTTCTTCATGCTGGGGTTGAAGCAAAAAACTTCATTCATTCATTCATTGAGCTAAACAGCCAGATAGAAAATATGCACACACAGCTGAAACACTACTCTATCCTGAATTACTAACCTGGAAAAGGCTTAAAACACGATTAATATTTTTTCTCTTAGTATTGTATGTAAAAGGCAAAGGCTATGTGTTATGATGTATAAGGCAGCAATGGCTACTGTCAATATATCTGCATCATTGCATGAATCTTTTTATAGAATTTCAAACATATTTTAATTGATTTGGAGCTCTATATTTAAAATACAGATAAATTACACAATTACCCATAGAAAAAGCTGTTCGGGAGATCTTCACAGTTATTAACAGAAACTCATGGAACTCCCATTTCACAGGCTGCAAATTCTTCACAAGAGGGTGCCGTTAGCAGTCAAATAGCTTTTGAAGGCTCTTAAGAGTAGCACTTCGTGTTAGTGGCACTGTGTGTTCTTACTCAGCTTAACAGTGCACAGAAATGTTTTTGCAGGTCTGGTGTAACCAGTCATTAGCATTTCAATCTTTTTAACAACAGTAAAAGGTGGTTAACGGAGAAGTTCTGCAAACACACACACAAAAAAGCAAATCTTATCAAAGGCACACTATTCTACTAATAATGTACTGCTTCATATGTCATTAGCATTAACTCCAACAGTTTTCACAAACATATTTTATGTCCATATAGTGCAGACCTACTTCTAATTATTCTCTACCTTTCAATATTTAGTCACGGTGTTGGGGGGCTTGGGTAAAAGAGTGGAGGAGCAGATGAGAGAGAGTGGTGGGCTTGAGCTGCACACGCTCCGGGGAAACCCGCTTCATCTCACAATCCTGCGCCGCCTTGCAGGGTTCCCCCATGCCCCTCCCCCAGGCTCTACTCCGCGTGGTACAGCGCGTGATGATGTGGATCAGTGAGCGTGACGCTACCCTTTAGCGAAAACAGAGTTATTTTCATCTCGCTCAGTTCGTTCGAGAGCTGTTCCCTTCCACGTCCCCATCTGCTCTGCTGCCTGACTGCTTGGCCTGTTTGAGACCTTTAGCGCTTTACTAATTTCTGCTATGGGATTAAAACAAGGCTTCTTTCATAATTAAATGAAGGCGTTCCACTTCATCACTCTAAACAAGATTGCTGCACTCATTCATTTCAATGGACCTCAATTATATTTGTGTTTCGCTTTTTACAGGTCCAGACCCCTAATGAGGGTCATGGTGGAGGAGAAACTCCCCGAGAGCATGAGGGAAAAACACTGAGAGGAATTAAAACAAGTCTACACCTGATGGTACAAGCAGAATAAGTCAGAGATCAGACAGAGGGAAAGTCTGTGAGGCGAGCCGACGGCCAGTGTTAAATGTGTCAGAAAACTGTCAGAAAAAAAAGACAGTTGGCACACACCCTGCGGTCCCCTTTTTTGAAAATGGGGACCACCACCCCGGTCTGCCAGTCCAAGGGTACTGTTCCCAAGGCCCCACAATATCCAGAGCCTTAAGCATCTCTGGACGAATATCATGTACCCCCAGTGCCTTGCCACTGAAGGTCTTGCCAATTACCTCAGTGACCTCCACCAGGGAAATGAAGCTTGACACCGGCCCTGACTTCCATGAGGGAGGCATGTCTACCGGATTAAGGAGTTCTTCAAAGTGCTCCTTCCACCGACCGACAATATCCTCACTTGAAGTCAGAGTTTCTCCACCCTTGCCAAATACAGCTTGGGTGCAGCCACCCCGACCACATCTGAGTCATCCAGAACCTCCTTGAAGCTGACTGAAAGTCTTTTTCCATGGCTTCACCAAACTCCTCCCACACCCTGGATTTTGCTTCTGCCACCATTGCGGCTGCTACCTTTTTCTCCTGTCAGTACCTATCTGCTGAGTTGGGAGTCCTTTGGGCCATCCAGTCCCTAAAAAGGCCTCTTTCTTTAGCTTGACGGCCTCCCTCACCACTGGTGTCCACCATGGGGTTCTTGGGTTACCGCCCTGATAGGCACCCACAAGCTTTTGTGCACAGTTATGCCTGGCAGCTTCCACAATGGAGGTTTTGAACAGGATTGATTCAGACTCCATGTCCCCTACATCCCCCAGGACATGAGAAAAGCTTTCCCAGAGGTGGGAGTTAAAATCATTCTAAACAGGGGCCTCCGACAGTCATTGCCAGCACATCCTCACTATTTGCTTGAGCCTACCAGCTCTGACCATCAGTCTTGCTTGCCATCTGATCCAACTCACCACCAGATGGTGATCAGTTGACAGCTCAGCACCTCTCTTTACCCGAGTGTCCTGAGCATATGATCCAAAGTCAGATGAAACGACAACAAAGTCGATCATTAACCTCTGACCCAAGGAACTCTGGTACCATGTACACTTATGAACATCTTTGTGTTCGAACGTGGTGTTTGTTATGGACAATCAGTGCCTGGAACAGAAGTTCAATAACAATTCACCATTCAGGTTTAGATCGGGCAGGCTGTTCTTCCCAATCACGCCTCTCCAGGTATCCCAGTTATTGCCAACATGAGCATTGAAGTTCCCCAGTAAGACTATGGAGTCTGAATACTCTGACCTGTTGTTTGGTGCATAAGCACACACAGTCAGAGTTTTCCTCTCTGCGATTTTAACTCGCATTGAGGCAACCCTCTCGTCCACTGGACCAAACTTCAACTGCATGGCCACCAGCCAGAGACTCTTGAGTATCCCCACTCCCACCCGGCGTCTCTCACCCTGTGCAGCTCTTGAGTAGGAGAGGGACCAACCCCTATCCAGAAGTTTGGTTCCAGAGCTGACACTGTGGGTGGAGGTGAGCCCAACTATTTCTAGTTGGTACCTCTCAACCTCCTGCACAAGCTCCAACTCCTTCCCCCCCAGTGAAGTTACATTATATGTGTCAAGAGCCAGTTTCTGCCACAAGGGCCTAGGCCACCAAGGGCCTCCCTGCAATCTCCCACTGCCTGTGCAGCATTGTACCGCTCCCCAGTGCTGGACCTTGCGGGTGGTGGGCCCACATGGTCTCCCCACATTGCCTCTTCGGGCTGAGCCCGGCCGGGTTACATGGGCTGTCCGGGCAGGGTACATGATTTTCTGTGCCTGTTTTTCATGGTGGGTTTTTGGATTGCGTTAGTCTGGGTCTTCAGTCCAGACCTATTCGCCCTGGGAGACCCTACCAGGAGCATATTGCTCCTGACAACTTAGCTCTGAAGATCCCTAGACCACACAAGCCCTTCTGTTACGACAAGGTCCCAGTCCAGGAAGGGTGACCTTTCCCTTCCAAATGAACTCAAAGTTTTTAATGTGAAAAGTGGTTGGTTAGTGTAGTGGTTAACACCTTTGCCTTCTACACTGTAGACTAGGGTTCAATCCCCGACCAGGGCAAACACCCTACACTATACCAATAAGAGTCCTTGGGCAAGACTCCTAACACTGCCTTGGCTTACCTGTGTAAAATGATCAAATTGTAAGTCGCCCTGGATAAGAGCGTCAGCCAAATGCCATAAATGTAAATGTAAACACTGGCTTAAGCAGAAAGAAACCTTTGAACATTGCACAAGTTTTAGTTAATAAATGGACATAGATGCATTCATTAGAAATAAAGTCATATTTTAGGGATGCATGTTTTATGTATTTTATGTATTTACTCCACATGTTGTGCTATTCGTTTCTTTCTTTTTTTAAAAGCCTTACCAGTGCTGGGGCTGCAAAGTAGCTTAAACTAGATGTCCTATATACATTACATGTGCTGCATACTATGTGAAAAAATGTTGTCTCTGTATCATCCCTGTCAAATAAATAAATAAAATAAAATAAACAAAATTAGCTTCTCGCATTTATATGGTATGAGATGATAGGAATAAAATCTGGGGTGAATTCTCTGGAACACTAATATAATTTCAGATTATATCTTAAGGATTCTCTGATGATCTATGATGCCTTGATGCAAGAAAATAACCACATTCTATTTGTTTTCTCTATCAAAGTCAGAGATTCTGGCCCAAATTTCTGTTACTAGAACTTTGTCACAGGCTATTTTTGGTTACAAAGCTCTGAAGCATTTTTTCTTTAAATGATATACATAAAAGTAGCTACAAGTACAGCATCCCCTTAAGACTGTCACACATACAAGAGAAAATGAATTCCAAAGCCATGTTTACATGCCTTCAGTGTATAAATCATTGTTGCACTTACGCTGTATGGGAAATGCTCACAATGAAACAGTGGGAAAACAGCTATTTAAGGTCACATCATAATCCATTATCTTAACAGCAAAAGGGAATAAAATATGAAATGTACTAATTTATATATATTATGCCCTGCGATGGACTGGCGACCTGTCCAGGGTGTATCCTGCCTTCCGCCCAGTGACCGCTGAGATAGGCTCCAAACATCGTAGGTTTACTTGTCGTTTACCGTTGATATCTGATTACCTTGTATAGTCATAGGCCTAGAGTGTATATCTGCCTTTAGGCAAGACCAAAATTTCAAGTAGTTAGGGGTTCATGCAGGGGATTGGCGCTCATGTAGATCATTACACACCAGAAGAGAGGTTTGAGAGGGACATGATGATAGACTATTCATTAAAATCGCTGAAGCAACCAGGTCAGACTTAACATTTCCAAGACTTTCTCACACAAAAGTGTTCGTCTTGTTTGGATTTCACGTTGGCGTGTGACTTTGGCAGCCCTATCTACCTTATTATTATGAAAAATGCATGAACTTGAGCCGGACATTCTGGCTAAGGCCAGCTCAGGACATTAATATTTCTTAACAAGGATCTTTATCTTTTGCATAAACACACCCCCCTCCCCAATTTCATCACTCTGTGGACAATTAGAAAGGCTGATCAGTCTTGGCTGGACTTCACTCCTTCACTTCAGACTCATCTGTTTTCATAGAAACCAGTTAATTAGTGGGTGACTGGAATGGAATGAATCAAAAAAATAAACAAAAACAAAATAAACAATAACAATCAGCCAGTCCTGCCAAGTCAATCTAAGAAGTTCCTAAAGTTTTGAAGTGTTGCTGCAGGCAGTTGATTCCAGACTGAAATTATTATTATAATAATAATTTAAAATTAGCCTGGCAAAGTTCAGAAGAGAGCAGAGTATGCAGTTCGAGATCACTTTGTTGCCAGAAAAAAACTTTCTTACTGAAATGTTCAGAGAGAGTTCTGTCTACACGAGTGGCAAACCATGACTATTAGAGCTGGGCCTATGTCCATACAGTGTCAAAAATGATAATGCTAATTTCTGCTAGCACAACTATAGCATTTCTAATAGTATGTTAGCACTAAGCTATTGCTGGTGCTCATGAACATCCTTGACAATCTGTGTTTGCAATTAGTGACTTATCTAATACTTTCAGAAGGCCTAGAGTATGTGTGTGGTTGATTCCACTGTCACTTCCTATTTGTGATGATAGATAATTTAATGTGCAACTGTTTGGCGAGCAAACAAGTGTATCCCATTTTCCACTTACTCCAGATGTAGTCAGTGAGCTAATTCATGTTTGGAGTCCAAAATTTGCTTCTTTAGTTTGAAGCTATAATGCTAATGTTGCTTATACATTCTCAATAGTCACCCACATAGATCAAATAATTTCTGTAATAATACATCCCTAAAACTTTTCTCTGCTCACTCAACCTGCATCCAGGTCTTCATTAAAGTTGTTCAGATTTGCTGATGGTTTCGAGCACACTGTGAGCCATAAAAATAAAAAAACTTTCACCAGGTTGGACAGTGATTTCAGGCAACACCAGAGCTGCATTGTCAGAAACATTTTATATCAGCACTACTTCTGCTGAGGTGGTTTGTATATGCTGGCCCTGTTGCGGCTGCCCACAGTTTTGTTTATTATTGCAGTTCACAGTAAATCACACTGTAAATCTTAAATCTAAAACCACATCAACAAGTCTGTGAGAGAATAAAACTGGACATGTTGAGAGAAGTTTTAATGGTGTAATTTTACAGAGACAGTTTGGGCTGTTTGGGTGCCATTGATTTGTGCTTGTTAGCAAAGTTTGCCTTGCAGCTCCTAAACTAAAGAGGCAAAATTTGGACTCAGAGCGACTACCTCTGGGCTAAGTGGAAAATTGTATAAATTGGATCTTTTGCCAAACCATTCCAGCCCAGCTCCCAAAGTGCTAAGTGATGGAGCAGCTTGCTGCAAGGATCTAACTTTTTTGTTTCCAATCTAAAGTTAACAATGACATACAAGAGTATTGCTAAAATACTTGCAAAGTTATACAATGAGTCCCATCTCTAAAGACCTAGAAGGCCCTGAGGGTTCTCCACTGGTCCGCACAAAAAGAGGATAAGCTAAACAAGGCTGACGTGCTTTCTGTAGCTTTTTCCAACTTGAACTTGATGTGCCTGCATTTAATTTGCAAATACAATGGCAAGATAGACTGAGTTGTTTTGGCATTTATACGGCTTCAGAACTACAGTAGAGGACAGGCTGAAAGCGTGCTTGACTGTGTGTGGGCCACTGGCTTCCTCATTACTGTCCTCTACCACAGTTGGGTCAAAAATGTGGAGCAAATATGCAGCTAACACTGTGACAGCATTGTTCTCACTCTCAGTTTAGAATAGCAGACAGAATGTCTGTGAGAATGAAAGAAATGAAGCACATACCATCTGATTGTGTGGGTTCAGAGGTTTGCTTGTGTATGTGCGAGTGTTGTAAAGGAGGGCTGCTTCTGGGTCTGCCTTCAAAGATATTCGTGCTGACCTAGAGCTGTCCATAGTGCTATAGAGAGACCAGACAGAGTCCATACAAGTGGTTTTGTAGGCTCATGCACAGACATTTTGGGATGCAGGGGCTCAAGGGACAAAAAGGGCAATGAGAAGGTGATTTAAACTTAATTAATTTACAGCATGTTGCAGACACTGTAGTCAATAGAGGCAGTATAATTATGTTTCAGAGGACACCAAATGTAATATTATGAGTTTTTCCCAAGGCTGCAAATACAAGCTTTACTGCAAGACCAGGGATTTTAATCATCTTTTTCACCCAAAGCTGCTACCCACAATGCAATCCTATTATTATGATGCAGTTACATATGAAGTTATAACTCTTTAAGAACTACATACATCCCTGGTTGTGTCCAAAGCTGCACACTTCCATACTAAAAAGTAAAGAAAAAACAGTACAAGACCATTGGAAATGCATTCATTAGTATAGTAGTGTTTCCGCACTACTATTGGACTACTATAGGACACTACTATAGGACGCTCACATATGTGGGCTCCCAGCCAAATGTATGTCGATCCATTTTTAAAAATGTGCATCATTTTTATTAATCTGTTTTTAAAAACAACATGCATTAAATTAAACCACCAGAGAGTGACCAGCGACAACAGCAGTAGCAGAAAGTGAACTAGCTACTACATGTGATTATCAAAGCTGTCCTGGGGTGCCTTTCCTAAACAATGATGCAAGTCACTGCTAAACCAATATTGATCAGTAAACTGATGAAAATCCAGCTAATGACTGTTTCCCAAAACCATACCATCGGTTGGGTAGTTTGAACCATGTCCATTGCAACCACCTTAGTTTGAACTACAGTGGTTTGCCCTGTGTCTTTAATGGAATTTGCAGCAAATAACTAAAGAAAATGCCTATGAGCAGTAGCCTAACATGTGCAGATGAAAAGGAACTTACTGTATCATGAATGAGAGTGAAAATGAAACTTTAATTAAAGTTAGTTATAGTTTAATTGACATTTTTTGCCGTTTTTTTTTTCACTAGTTCTTCGCCACTTTCCTCGGCAATGCATACAAACTAGCTGGGCCTCATGCTGTTATTGCATAGCACAGTAATGCTGTACACTGTAAAAAATGAGGCATTAAAATTACTTAAAAAAATTAAGGCAATAGTTTGCATGGTTCTTTCTGAGTTGAATTAACTTTCTGTTCTATTAAGTAAATGCAACCTATCTAAGCCACTTAAAATATACTTAAATAAATTATCACAGTATAACTAAAATTACTATTTTAACTTAACCCCCCCCCAATCAACACAAAATATTTAAGTTAAATCTACTCACGTTTTCTAATAAACTCAACTAAATAAAATAAAAATTAATGACTACAAATTCAAGTTGTCCTAATGGATTTTTTTAAGTTCTACCAACATAGAAAGATCCATGCAAACTATTGCCTTAATTTTGTTGCCTTTGTATTTCTTAAAATATAAGCCTACTTAACAACCACTCAAATAAATCAATTTCCATACATCAAATATATCTGCATTTATTAAAAGTGCAAACAATAAACATGCAGCAAAAGGACTTGCATATGCAGTCCTTAATTCTGTTTACATGGAACATAAAATGTATTGCTTTCATAAATAATAATATACAAATGTTGGTCACCTGAAAGTCACCATCATTGACTGTGCTGTGCATAACTGCTTTCTTTTTTTGTTCCCTCACATTTACTGAATGCATATCATTGCTGTTCAATGAAAAACATGCATCTCCAAAATAATGACTTTACAGGAGAAGACAAAAATCTTCTTAATCTTCTTTGAATGGAAATTAATCCAAGTCATTTGAAAGCAAGGAGGGGGGGTGCTGGAACCTATCCCAGCAGTCATCGGGTGGCAGGATACACCCTGGTCAGGTCTCCAAATTGCACATTAAAAATGAAATATGTGCGTTTATAACAGCCCTCTGCGTCCACACATCGAGTCAGCTCGCTAGCATTTAGCTACTTAGCTCGCTAGCAAAACGGCCTCAGCAGACTGAAAATCCAGCCCCCCCCATCGAGTTAGCGTTTAGCATTTAGCTACCTAGCTTGGAAACAAGACTTACCGAAATACTTTTATCCAGAGAAAAGCATAGTCATATATATCGATAGGTTAACTCATCTATATACGTTTATGCATACGAGCACCAAAAAGCACGACATTTAAGGAGCTTATCAACCTCGCAATATGAGCAAAAGGGCTTCAACAGAAAGTCAAACGAGAGGAAAAATAACCTCACAATTTAGAAAGCAAATCCGTAAGCCAGCTATGGCTTTAATGCCGACATAAATCTGCAAATACACTCTTACAAAGTTATTTTACATGTAGAAATTAGGTTATGATATTCTAATATTTGAGGTGATAAGAAACTTACCGTATATCAAACGTTTACGATGGCGCCCGTTTCGCAGCTTGCCTTGATTTAAACTGAACGAAAGTAAGTTGCCCCGACCGAGTTCACCAATGTTGCTCTGACGTCTAGAAAAATTAAATAGATTTTGATGAGCTTGTTGAGTTCAGTTTATACTGCAAACTATAGGTTCATTAAGCATAAAAATATTTAGAAACAGCGTAAACATGTTTATTTTGTGTGAATTTTAATAAAATTTTAAGTATAATTTGCTTTGAGTCAGAATCAGTTTTTACAGTGTAATAACATTTAATGTACCGAAAGTAAAACAACAAAAATAAAGGTAAAGCACCAGATTTGTCTCTAGCAGTAAATTATTGTAAACCATGTGTTCGATATATCTATACATTAATCTTTCTTCATGTGGTCAATATCAGATTGTTTTTCATTTCAAAGCAGTTCTGTAAAATTCATGTATTAGAATTTGGGACAACTTAAAAAAAAAAAGTGAAGTACAAATAATAAAATATTGTAGCCAGTGTTTGTTCCTACATTTTGTGCACCTATTTCCACTAGGTTATCTACGTCTCATGTAAAGGTAATATAACTTATAATGTGACTACTATTATTTTACCAGGCCTACATTTCCTTTCTCAACATATTTTATTTTCAATACAAAGCTGGATCACTACCAGGCTACATTTGGCGTATAAGCGCAGTTAAAGCCTAAGAAGCTTCTAGTGGAAAAAGTTGGAAGTTCACTTCTCCCCCACATTATTCTCTATTACACGACTTTTGTTAAGTATGTGAATATTAAGTAAATTACAGCTCTTAATAATTACATTTTTAACAGTGCTGACACTGGAACCAACAACAGAATTAGGAAAAATAAAATTAGCTTTCACAATAAATAAACATTTTACACAACAACCTCTGACAATTACCTACACAGGAACCAAAATCACTACTTATGCCTCATTTTATCAGAGGAGCTATGGGGCTCCTTATGTGATGTTCACAGTTATTCCTAATTAGCCATGCAAAAAAGCCACTATTTCCATAAATACAACACACATATATGAAGAACAGTTTGTCATAGCAAGAATGTGGTCTAAGTAAGAGATAATAAATAGACAAGTTATTATTTTAAGAGCCAGATTGTGAACATAATGCACAAACCTCTGGAATCAATGATGTATTCATCAGGAACTAACAGGAAATTAAGCTGCTAAGTACAGCATCATAGCTGACATTCAAACTTCTCAGCTCTTTGATGCTGGCTGTAAATGTTCTTTCAAGTTGAGGTTATGGGCAGCACTTGCTGGTCTAATGATGGTTCTTCCAACAGAACTTGCCAACATAGTTAGACAACTACAAGCACCCCGGGCTATAATTAGCTTTCTCTTGGTTCTAATGAATGCCTAGAGGCGATTACACTACTGATTCATCTAAAATTTGCTTAACAGATGAGTAGTGGGAAATATTTTATCAAGAAGTATGAGGAGGAGGAGAGACTTGTAGCACAGTTACTGTGATGTTTGCAAACTCACAGAGTGGGCAGTGCAGTGATTAAGCTCACATGAACTGACACAGTAAGAAAAAATGGGCACGTTTTAGAGAAGTGCATTTTGGTCATTTTCATGGTTGTTCAGGTAAATAATGTCATTTGAGTCTTCTATGGTTTTTTTGCTTCCAATGTCTTTAAAATACTTAATTCAAAGTAAAGCAAATATTGAAATGGAGAAGTTTGATTAATTTGGGAAAAATTCCCTTTGATTATTAAATATTAGTAAATTATGAATTTGCCAGCAACATGTTTCAAAAAAGCTGGCACAGTTTACCACTGTGTTGCCTCACCTTTTCTTTTAACAACATTCTCTAAGCATTTGGGGACTGAGGAGACCAACTGCTGTAATTTTGATGGTGAAATGATTCCTCATTCTTGCTTGATGTTGGATTTCAGCTGCAGTTCGGGGTTTCCTTTACTGTATTTTTCATTTCATAGAGCACCAAATGTTTTTAAGGTCTGGACTCCAGTTTAGTACCTGGACTCTTTCACTACAGAGCCATGCTGTTGTAATATGTGCAGAATGTGGTTTGGCATTGCCTCACTGACGTAAGCAAGGCCTTCCCTAAAAAGACCTCATCTTTATATGTTGCTTTAAAAACATGTATATTTTGTTGCATTAATGGTGTCTTCACAGATGTGCAAGTCACCCTTGCCATGTGCACTAGTTCTCCCCCAATACCATCACAGATTCTTGTTTTTTCGAACTGTGCACTGATAACAACAATTGGTCCATCTCCTCTTTGGATCAGAGGATGCGAGGTCCATGATTTCTAAACAGAATTTCAAATTTTGATTCATAGAACCACAAGGACACTTTTTCCACACAGTTCATCTTAAATGAGCTCAGGCCTTGTTTCAAGATCCTGTTTGTTTCCTTTTTTTGCATTGTAGAGTTTTAACTTGCATTTGTGGGTGCAGTGACAAACTGTGCTCACAGACAGTGTTTTTCAAAAGTGTTTCTGAGCCCATTCAGTGATTTCCACTACACAATCATGTCTGTTTTTAATTCAGTGCCATCTGAGGGCCTGAAGATCATGGCCAGCCAAAACTGGTTTTCAGCCTGGTCCCTTGCATACAAAGATTTCTCTGGATTCTCTGAATCTTTTAATGATACTATGTGCCATAGATTATGAAATCGCCAAGTTCTTTGCTTTTTCAAAGTTGAAAATGTCCTTTGCTTCCTGTCTGAGCATCAAAGTATATTTCAAATCTGTGTGATATACTCTCATAGTAGAATAATATTAAGCAGTGTCACAGCCCCTGTTTTTTTTCTCATTTCAAAAACTTAATTTAGCAGGTTATTAGCACCCCTTACTGCAGAAATGTTTAGTTATCCACATTATAACCATAATATGTAGTGTGACACAGAGATTATCAGTGCTTTATCAGCAGGATTTCAAGTGCTGTAGTGATGCGGCATCCGAGGCAGGCTGGAGTTACTGTGATGAATTCTCCATAGGCGGTCAATACTGCACCAGAGAAAGCGCCCAAGAGTAATGAAATAAGTGGAACTAAAGCTGACCTATGAACCCTATTACCAGAGCGAGGCTGAGCCTCACCTTGCCTCGCCTCGCTGAGACATGAAGAATGGCCATATAAAACAATTACACAACAACAGAGAGGGCTCTTGTATAGTTGGAGGGCAAGGGCAGGGACTCAAGCCCCTTTGGGGTCTCTCTGTGCACATGCCATGGTTTTGGATAGCAGCTGCACAATGCTGCCAAGGGAAAGGGACTCAAAAGAACCACTGGCAACTACCTCATAAACTGTAACACCTGCCACCATTCAAAAGATGATCACTCTGGCCACAAGAGGAGCCTGAGCATAAGATAAACCATGCTCAAATAAGAACTCTCCCACTCATCTACTCTCAATAGACCCTGGCATCCATATCACCTCAAGCTAAGCTAAGCAGAGCTATACACAGCTGCTAGAGCACTGCAGCCAACCAGTACAATGTACTCCACAGTCAAAAAATGTACCCAAAATGAACCATAGAGGTCTGATTTACAAACGGAACATATGTTGATGCTAACAGGTCTATTTCATGCCTTATCCTGAAATAAAAGAGTCATGTGAACATGGTGAATTCTGAGGCTAATTACAACCTGAGACTTATTATTTAGTAATTACATGGAAAACAATGCAAACTAACTTTATTTATTATACTTAAAATATATTTTATGTAATGGGAGTGCAGAACAGAAGGTTGGAGGAATCCAGTTATTTAAAGGCTTAAAGTTTCAAAATTTTCCATTCACTCCCTGGTCCTTACAGTTTTAATGTTCACTGATTTCATCATGTCATGAAAACCAATGCATTTACATGCACCCACCTATTCAATGTGGGCAATGAGAGCAGTTGATCAGAACAGACATAATTTACATGCCAATCTTAAAGGCCCAGGATTTAACAAGTCTTAGCAGCTCCTTTTGGATGAAGTGCTCAGCTGATCGCACCACTTTCTAGACGGCCTGCCTGACCTGCTTGGTGCTGTTCCCAAACCATGCTGTAGCACTTCCCATCAAGATTCTCTCAATGGTGCAGGTGCCAAAGATCTTTAACATCGTGGTGAAGAAGATGCTGATGGGTACTGTCTGCTCACTCCAGTAGAGCACCATTGTTCCTGAGGGGGTTGTAGTTTGTCAGCTGCTTCTTGCTGAAGTCCGGTATCAGCTCCTTCGTCTTGCAGACTTTCTCCTTGCATCAGTTCTCCAGGTGCTTAATCTTCCTGAGGCCAGTCTTCTCCTCATTCTCAGAGATCAGGCCCACCACAACAGTATCATCAATGCTGGCAGAGTTGGAAGTAGCCACATGGTCATAAGTGTACAATGAGTACAGGCACTCAGGACACAACCCTATGGAGTGTCAGTGCTGAGGGTGAGGGAGGGTGAGATGTGTCTGCCCCCCTGTATTGCTTATGATCTGCCTGTCAGGAAACTGGAGATCCACTGACTCATGGATGGGTTTAGATTCAGAGTCTCAGGCACTGAAGAGGTGAAGTCTCTGACCAGGCTTTCAAAGCACTTCATCACAACTGAGGTCAGGGCTACTGAGTGATAATAAGTGAGACAGGAAGGCTGGGGTTTCTTTGGGACAAGAATGATAAATGGGCTGTTCGAAGCATGTGGGAATTACAGACTGTGACAGGGATTGGTTAAAAATGACCATGAACACCGGTGCTAGCCGGTCAGAACAGGCTTTGAGGACCTTACCAGAGGTGCTGTCTAGTCCTGTTACCTTTCTGGTGTTCACTTTACTGAAAGGTTTTCTCATGACATGTTCTGTGATGGTATGTCCCGTTCTGGTGTGTTCCACATGCATACTGCCATCAGCGCTGTTGACGCCATTAGCACCATTTGCGCTGCTGGCTGCAGCCTTGGAACGAGCATAAAAGATGTTCAGCTATTCCACCAGAGACACGTCTACATTCACCATTCTGGGGGGTGGTGATTTATAGTTTGTCATAGTTTCTCAGTCCCTGCCACAGGCTTCTTGAACCATATTGTTGGAACTGTGAGTTTACTCAAGACTTAGTTTAAAATAGTTTACTTTTTATACTATACTTACATTTTTGTTTTGATGTATGTCTGTAAAAGCACCTGGAGGGCCAAAAAAAGAATTGCAGATTATAAATCATATCAACAACAGTTAGAAGCAGCTGGCAGGGCTCTATTTGCTGCAGTGCCCTTTTAGATTCCAAACCATCCATAAGATTTTAGCCTTTAGCCAATCAGACACATAGAAAAATACTGGCTGTACAGCTGTTTCTTCAAGTGTTTTTATGTACACCTCATGGACCTGGCTTGTTACTCACACTCACTTAAGTTCAGCTGGCTGAAGGTTCTCCACAAGGGAAAGCTGTTAGCACTAACAGAGCTTTTGTGTGTATTATTTAAACTTGCATAAATAAAGGTTAAGGAAGCAATTAGGATTAGGATTATTCATAATATCCCTTCAGGTCATCAGATTGATAGTAAATAAGCACAGGTAAACAACAGCTCAAAAACATGTATAGGAAGTTAAGTCACATATTAGTCTTGCTTTATCTTTACTCTGATTGAACTAATCAATAATCTAGTAGTCTGAATGAGCTCACACAGTGCATCCAATAATAAAGGAAACATAGTAGCACACAGAAAGTGTTGGTTTCATGTTGACACATTTCACTTTGGTCAGTGTAGACATGCATGCATCGTAACTCCTCTGGTGTCTGATTTGACCGAGTGAGGGGTCATTACCAAACTGTCATATTTTTTTTTCACTGTGTGTTTTGTCTCGCAAGCCAGATTTCTGACTATAATCATAGAGTCTGGTAGGTTTGGTGGCTCAGTGTGGCCAAGAACCACCTACTGTAACAGGACAGAACCAATGGAGCTACAACAAAAACACCCACAATAAACACATGAGGATCTCTCAATAAATCAATTTACTGACTGCTTAAAGTTTATTAATCTCACAGTGTGAAGGTCAACTGCATGGTGACTAGCTAGAATTTAGCTTTGTAAGCAAAAGAAATTGAACCCTTTTGTGTGTTTTCTTTTCTGTCATACTCACTGGGTACCACTATGCCAGAGCATAAATTGCATTTTTAGTGTTATGTTTGAGCCTGTTTGGAGTGAGGCATCCATGTTTAGCTGAGAGTATAATTCATGTCAATGTCTTTATTTTTGAACATAGTTCTTTACTGGATTTCCAACACACTGGTCATACGTGATGTCACAGCAAATCGCAGCTCAGGAAAAGTCCAGGATCCATTTATGTCCATTCAGTGATGTTGTATAGTCCGTGAAATCCACTTGATGATCTTTAATTATCTGGCACAATTAGTGGTTTGAGTCTCTGACTTTACACTTATTTGATTAGATTATGATTCAATTATGTTATTTTCTAAAGGTATGAAAACACTGGCTTGGAGGAACTATTTACACCGAAGTACAGACAGTAGAATCAGTGTCACAAGCATTTTTTTCTATGCTTGAAAATAGCCAAGAATATTATTTTGGACAAAAATGAGGGCATACATTATTATTATTATACTGGCTGACTGTTATTGCAGTTGCAATTATTGCAACTGAACAGAAGAAACTTGTTCATCAGTATAAATGTCTCTTTGTCAGTCTTAAGTGAGTTTAAGTGTGCCACTCGAGTGAGCCATCAGAGACTGTCATACTTTGAGGTCCCTGCTGGGACACTATTCTGGTGGCCTGAAGTGACAATCTCCCCAAAATTCCCTCCGTTAATGAGACTCGGAAGCAGAGCAATGAGAGTCACATGGTGCTTTTAAGAACAAGCACACAAACCAAATGAGTTTAGTAAAACACCATTGTTAGAGGGGATCTCCTGGGACACCCTCAATTTAACCAGGAACACTGTCAGGAATTCAGCTGGTTAAGATTGATCTCACTCTCTAAGAATGGCCTAATATGTGAACTAAGGGAAACTTTTCAGCATGGCATCACTTTTGTGTTACTAAAAGGCCCCTGTTCTGTATTTTTGTGATATATATACATATAACGTACATATAATGCCCTCCATAAATTGTGATTTTTCATTAAAAATATTATCAAAAAATCTAACCTTTATTTAAAGTATAATGACTGAATGAAAAAATAAATCTTGTCATGAAATAAACATTATTCTTAAATCTATCTACAATTCTTAGGTGAGAAGTATATTCCCAATAATATTTCATATTTTAAAGTTCACCTGAGTTATTAGAAACACTTAAATGGTCAGACATGACTTAATTTACTAGGGAATATAAATGAGATGAAACACAGGCCACATTCCCTCAGTCATTGGTATAAAAAAGAGCAGAGAAAACAGCAGTGTTGAGCTGCACAAATTCAGGAAATGACCTCATGTAAAACCTATAGGAAACCTGTGGGCTGAGCTGAAGAGGAGCATCCACAGTGTGGACCTCAGGATCTGTGTAATCTCAGAATCCTCAAAATCTCGGAATTTGCAGGGATTCGAATCAAATCAAATCATGTTCATTGGTGTGAAGATGAGTGAATATCTGTATGCAGGATTTGTATATTCCTTCTGTGTGGAGGAATGGTCTCAGATCACTTGCCATGTGTTCTGCAGTCTCATTAAGTATTATATTAAGTATTAAATGAAGGGGTGCCAACAATTGTGGCACAAACAGGTTTAAGAAAAATATTTATTTTCTGATGAGATTTAAGGTTTTTTCAATCATACTTCAAAAGTATGTTTTATAATATAATGGAGTCAGATCTCTTTACATGTTTCATCTCCTTCTGTGAAGTTTGTCTTATTGGAGATTTTTGGCTTTCTTATTTTTGGACAGTGACAAAATTTTCTGTGGTGCACTTATAATGCTTGTGTGGGTCATAACTCATTTTTATAAACCCCTTCAACCTCTCTTTATCCCTTAAACAGGTATTTTTTCACTGTGCCTTAAATGTGTTGTTTATATGTTGGCATTAGGGTTGCTAGATTTTAGCCATGTCAAAACAAGACAGCATTGTTGGGGTGGATGAGGGGGTTAGAACAGTCTGTTGATTGCCTTGTTTGTTTTGTTTTGTATTTTACATTTCTTCATACTTGAAAAAATATGCAAAAAATGCATAAACATAAGAGGTTAAACTTGTTAACTGATTAACAAATACATTTTCCAGTCTAGTATTTGTTCTGCCATTGCCATTGGGTGATGAACAGAGGAAGTCGTTGCTTGGATGGCAGCATATGTTGCTCCAAAACCTTTCAGCATTAATGGTGCCTTCACAGATGTGCAAGTTACCCATGCCATGGGCACTAACACACCCCCATACCATCAGAGATGCTGGCTTTTGAACTTTGTACTGACAACAATCCAGGCAGTCCTTTTCCTCTTTGGCCCGGAGGACACGACGTCCATGATTTCCAAAAGCAATCAGACAACAGGACACTTTTCCACTTTGCGTCAGTCCATCTCAGATTACCTCAGGCCCAGAGAAGCCGGCGGCGTTTCTGGGTGTTGTTGATATATGGCTTTCGCTTTGCATGGCAGAGTTTTAACTTGCACTTGTAGATGGAGCGACAAACTGTGTTCACTGACAGTGGTTTTCTGAAGTGTTCCTGAGCCCATGTGGTAATATCCGTTACAGAATGATGTCAGTTTTTAATGCAGTGCTGCCTTAGGGATCGAAGGTCACCGGCATTCAGTGTTGGTTTTCTGCCTTGCCGCTGACTTGCAGAGATTTCTCCAGATTCTCTGAATCTTTTAATGATATTATGGACTGTAGATGATGAAATCCCTAAATTCCTGGCAATTGCATGTTGAGAAATGTTGTTCTTAAACTGTTGTTCACAAAATGGTGAACCTCGCCAAAATGGTGAACTCCTTGCTTGTGAACAACTGAGCCTTTCAGGGATGCTCCCTTTATACACAATCATGACACTCACCTGTTTCCAATTAACCTGTTCACCTGTGGAATGTTCCAAACAGGTGTTTTTTGAGCATTCCTCAGCTTTCCCAGTCTTTTTTTGCCCCTGTCCCAACTTCTTTGGAACATGTTGCAGGCATCAAATTCAAAATGAGTAAATATTTGCAAAAAACAATAAAGTTTATCCGTTTGAACATTAAATGTCTTGTCTTTGTAGTGTATTCAGTTGAATATAGGTTGAAAAGGATTAGCAAATCATCGTATTCTGTTTTTATTTATTTTTTACACAACGTCCCAACTTCATTGGAATTGGGGTTGTATAATACTGGACTTCAACAATGAGGCGTTTGCCTTCTGTAGCTTCAAAAAAATCAACATCCAGTTTATTCTATTGCTCCAGTCAACAGCAAAAAAGCAATGGAATATATTGTTTGCCATCGACTGCCTGCCACTAATATGTAAATACAGCATAAAACTGACTAAGTGACTTCTTCTGACTGGCTGCTCTGAATTGTCTAAGCTGAAACATAGTTTCTTATAAACCTTATAACTTCATAATGAATATAAAGTTCTGTGAAAAAGTGTTTACTCCCTTGCCCATTTCTTCTATTTTTGCATATCTGTCACACTGACATGTTTCATTCTGAAATCCTGAAGGAGAAAGTTTTGGAGTGGCTGAGTCAAGGTCTTGACTTTAATCCTATTGAGATGCTGTGGCGAGACCTTAAACGTGCAGTTCATGCTCGAAAACTCTCCAATGTAGTCGAATTAAAACAATTCTGCAAAGAAAAGTGGGGCCAAGATTCCACCATAGCAATGTAAAAGACTTAAGTTTGATTGCAGTTGTTACTGCAAAGGGTGGTATAGCCAGTCATTAGATTTAGGGGGCAATTACTTTTTTACAAGGGTGATATAGGTCTCGAATAAAACTTTGTCCTCAATAAATAGAATGATCATTTAAATTGTTGTTTTTATCTTATATCAAAATTAGTTGAATGACCTGAAACATTTAAATGTCACAAATCAGCAAAACTACAAGAAATACTTTTTCACAGTGCTGTATATATGAATATAGATGTAAGTAAATGCAGTTGTTTTTGGAATATAGTTTCCATATATGGTCCTTTTAAGATGCAGTGAAAGGTGATATGGCTTGATGGATGGGTCAAATGCTGGTTCCACATCTTGCTTTCCCACTCTCTTGCGTTCTATCCTTCTCTTGCCAAATCCAAAAGGGGATAGTGAAGGATCATAGTTCACAGTTCTGAAACAGACAAAGGCCCCCTCCTCTCTCTCCCTGTCTCCATCTCTTTGCTGGAGAATCAAGCTCAACAACTCTTCCCCCCCCTTCATTACAGTGCCTGGCCTTTGAGATTAGGTTTAGCTCACATCATTAGCATTCTGCCTGAGTACGAGTGAATGTGGAGCAAACATGGAGCTAATCAGAGTCAGTGGCTTTACACTGCATAACAGCAGTCCTAATGCTTACTCTGATGACATGAGACTCATGGGCTTATACGAGCAGAGGACGGTAAATATGCAGAGGTTTAGAGTTTTGATAATGAAACAGTTATGAAGTTTCAGGACTGATAACATTCCAGATGAAGTCACTGCAATTTATCATGATTATTATTACTATTAATATTGTTGTTGTTTTGTTGATGTCAATGCTCATACTCATATTCAGTTCTAATTTATGTTTAGTTATAGATCATTTTAAGATTTATCCTATTCCTGACAACAGAACAAGCATCACTCTACCTATTATAATGCTCCTGCTCTATGGTGACACAAAACAATAGAAAGACTGTGTACACATCACCCAAAATGCTGGAATCACAAAAATACAACCAACAATGCAATAACCTTCACTATAAAGTGTGCATCCACTTACCACAGGCACATTGTTTGCTTAATAAAGATGGCATAACCGAGTTAAATAGGAAAGCAGAGATGTTGAGGACAAACAAAGCAGCAAAATTAGAAACTAACCTAACCATTCTAGGCCAAAGAATAGTCCCACAACAGGCATGAAAAAGTATATGAACCACTTATATCTTATCTTTGATGACTGCAAATAAAGTTTTGATTATTTTTTTCTTAAACCTTCTCACACAGTCTGTTTTAGCTTTTGTAGCAAAAGAGCATTGTAAGGACCAAAATCACAAAGCACTAATAACAACATTTCAAATTTTGATTTTGGTTTTGAATGGGTTAAAAATGAGATTTTGTTTCAAGTACAATGTCCCACTTTTACAGATCATCTGGGTGAATGTTTTGACTGTAGCTGTAGCTTCAAATTCTAACACATCTGCATTGATGACTAACTGAAGTCTTGAAGCAGTGGAGAATACCAATGGTTGCTAAGCAGTAATTGGAGGGCTGAAAAAATAAGGCAGAGTGTTATTTTGGGGGAGAGTGTAAATATTTTGTTTGGCCATAATACAGTGACAGCACTGACAGAAAGCAAATCAAATTCATTTATCTTAAAAAAATGCAGCTTAACATGTATTCGTTCCTCATTAGATAACGTATTCCTGTGATCAGCCGGGCCTACCTGTGGTTGTGCACCAGGGTGGGACAAATCTTCTTCTGGACCCCTCTGGAAGTCTGTGATCCCTTTTTGAGCAGTGCATTTCAGTCACTTGTTGAGAATTGAATACTAAAAGAGTTATTGTCAAATGGCTAAAAGGTAAAATATATGTTAAAATGGCTGCAGGTTTCAAATAAAATGTAGAATGTCTTATACAAACTTCAAATATTTGTGTATAATCTAGAATGGCCAAGTAATGTTTATATGAATTGCTGTTAACTTAACACTAACATATTACTATCATCCTAGGTATGCTAGCAGACATTAGCATAATCATAACATAATCATTTTTCATGTATTGCCCAAACTTAAGGTCTTGTTGTTATAGCCACTGTTCGCAATTCAAGAAAGGCAGGATAGTTTTCAGAATTTCAACAACAGCCACACCACATTCAAATGTATAACAGGTACATTTACTGTTTTCTGTTAATTCAGAGCTGAACCTGGGGCAACTGTGGCACTGCTGTAGTTATTTCTCACTGGGGTTCAACTGACAGAGTAAATAACTACCTTCAATCCAAAAGTGCTCCCGGAAATGACATGATGGAAACATCCAAACATGACGTTTGGAAATAGCTGCTGGTGTTTAGGACAGGGCCTATTTTTCTTTCTCTCCACACAGTCATTCCCCCACAGTATAAGAAATAGCCTTTCTGAACCATGATTGCACCATTTTACACCTCATGAAGTTATTCGTTTATCAACCTTAATCTTTTTATACATATGAATTGCTAAACGGTGTGGACGAGTTACAGCTGCCTGGGAGCACTGTGTGTATTCTTCAGTACAAACAGCTTTAAATATTTAACACAGTGTCTGCTGAGAGGCAAGAGAGTAGCATAATAACATTCACAAGGTTAAATAGTCCCACCTGAGGCACAAACCACAAAGACCTACGTCTGAGCTCCATGGATAATGACTCACCTTTCAGCTGTCACTGTCTTCTGCTGCATTTGCGAAAATGCACTGGCATCCTTCATGCATAGCAGTTTTTGGCTATGCAAGTGTTTATGCAGGTTTTTAACGCTTACAGAAGGAATTTCCAAGCTATAGCATTTCAGCAATGCTTGGGTTGCTTTGATGTCCACCTAAATTAGCCACTACAGCTTCTAACAAACATACACTGTATGGACACCCCTCTGAAATATTTACTTCAGTTGTGAGTTCAATTGCTAATGGATGCATAAAATTAAGCACATAGGCATGTTATCTCCATAATTGATTGAAAAAACTGAAAAAATGGATTGTTCTGAAGAGCTCAGTGAATTTAATGTGGCAGTGTCAAAGGATATCTTTGCCATAATTCTCGCAGCAACAGTTTAGCAACAGATTAGTCACAAAGCACTAAACCACACAAGTGGGTCCAACAAGTGCTGAAACACATAGCACTGAAAAACATGAAAAAACACACAGGTTCTGTTGCATCACTCACTACCGTTCCAAAGTGCCTCTGAAGGCAACATCACCACAAGAACTGTGCATCATGAGCTTCATAAAAAGAGTTTGTGTGGGTTTCCATGGTCAAGCAACTATACACAAGCTGGAGACTGCCATGAACAATGCCAAGCATTGGCTGGAGTGGTGTAAAGCACTGGAAATGTGTTCTCTAAAGTGATGAATTACACTTCATCTGGCAGTCTGATAGATGAATCTGAGTTTGGTATATGCCACGCTGTAAAAAACAATATTCAGTGTTTTAACTTAGGAAGTAATTAACCTGGTTACCTTAGAATTTTTATTTCATTGAACTTCTATTAATCAGATAAAATAACAATAATATGTGTTTTGCATTCTGTTACCTTACTAGTTGCCATTGAAGGAACTCAAAATTTTAAGGCTGACTGTTTTTACAATGCAGGAAAATACTACTTACCAGAATATCTAGTGTCAACAGTAAAATTTGGTGGAGGAGGGATAATAGTCTGGGGCTGTTTTTCAGAGTTTGGGTTCATCTTCTACAGTGAAGGTTGATATTAATGCTACAGCCTACAAAAAACATTTTAGACAATTATTTGCTTCCAACATTGTTTTAGGTAAGACCATTTACTCTTCCCATGTGACTGTGGTCCTGTCAACAGAGCAAGATCCATAAAAACATGCTCTGATGAACTTGGTGTGAAGGACCTCAGGAGGTCTGCACAGAGCCCAACCCCACTGAACACTTTTGGAATGAATCGGAATGTCAGCTGTGAGCCAGGCCTCTTCATCCAGCATCAGTGTCTGACCTCACAAATGCTCTTTTTCGAATCTCATAAAATTAACTCTTTCCCCCAAACGCTCCTAAACCTTGTGGAAATCCTTCACAGAAGAGTGGAGCCACAAAAGTGTTGTGTCTCATGGTCCCATTAATACCCTTGTGTGTTTTAGAATGTGATGACTAAGAAGCTCATAGAGGTGTGCCAGGTGTCCGCATACTTTTGGTCATGTAGTGTACTAACAACATAAAGGTCAGTACATAGAAACTCACCATCGTCACCCTGAAATAAGATACACTTTTCACACTTACCCTGAGGACTGCAATGCTTAGTGAATAAAGTTGACAGAACATCACTGACGATATTTTCTATGGAGAGATTTGGCCCGTGTTGTTAAAAACAAAAGGACTATAAAGTTCAGATGACATGCAGTCATTCTGACAGATAGCAATCCACTACAGAAAGTGTAGAGGGTGATTTCTTTTATGTTGCACCGTGAAAGAAACTGTTTATTGGAACTTTCATGTTGGCAGCGCTGTGACAAAGGGGAAATCACAGAGGGGATAATGGTTTGATCAGTCAAGTAATTGAATAGTAGTTGATAGATCATTCCATTATAGAAATAGTGATTGGTTGCAACTCCTCTCCAACCTTCCACTCACTGGCCACTTTATGATCTACGATCTTTATTCTTCTATTTTACTGCTCTCACTAGAAAGATGTGCAATAATAGACTGTAGCCCATCTGCTGCTGCAGATAGAGCCAAATGGTTCCCCTGGCTGTATTGTGCTGTTCCATGCTAACGTGGCTTTGTAAAACTGGTTAGTGTTTCTTTTTCTATTGGATGTGCTCTTAAACCAGGAGCAATTGAAAATAGCTATGCATGACAGTGACTCCAACATGGCTAATAGCTAGATACACCATAGAATACATTTGTTTTTGTTGGTCACTTCAAGGCCAGCCCCCTTTGTTCTGTGTAAATCTTTTATTTTTTCTCTAAATGTATCTCATTTGAACACCAGTTTGTTGCAGGAATCAAGCCAGCAGTCTGGTGTGTGGCACTGTTAGCCTGCTTACTAAACTAGGCTACTGCTACAAACACCACAGAAGAGGTTCAATATCGTCTCTACAACATCAGCCACTTGACTCCAGAGTTTATACTATCTACACTTGCATCAGATGATCACCAGTGGATATTAAACCAGTTCTTTGGAGAGCAGAACTGGTAGTACACTAAATGAATGCTAACCAGCTCCTGTCTTCTACTAACACTAAAGACCTGAAGAAGCTCCACTTTGCTTTTAACACCACCCCATACATGCTTGAGAGAGCTGGTTGTGTTGTAAAATATAAAACAGGTCAATGTTAGTGAGACAATGAGACAATGTAGAAACTCCTGAGACAACATAAGACAACAAATACACAGTGCTGAGTGCTCGTCTAGTTTGAGAGTTGGCTAGTTAAGTCACCTCATCTTACTCGACATAAAAACAGACTTTTGTTGTTATGGAAGCCCATTTCTGCCATGGGAAGAAAATATATAGCTATTTAAAAAGTCATACTAATGAGAAAGCTTTCCATAATTATGACACGGTGGCTCATCATTATATGTTACATCTCATTATTATGACTTTGTATCTCAATGTTATAAGATTCTGTCTTACAATTGTGACATACGATCTCATAATAATGAGAACATTTTGTGATAACACACGACCTTGAGTGTTCTATTGCTTTTATACAGCAGTTAAAAAATAAATAATGTAAGAAATTAATACATTGGGCCGTGAACCTAGCATTTAATATGCTTTAATGTTAGCAGTTCCCTCCGCCAATTTATAGCTCCTTAACAAGCAGCTTGTTGCTACGTCAGAGTAACGAGCTCCACTCACTCGCTGCACAGCCGGCAATTCGTTCTCCAGCTCCTTTCACTAAATTCCGAAACTGTCATCACCACTGAGCACCTTCTTTGTTTTTTATTGCGGTAGTTTTATGGATCTGAAGACGAGACTTTTGGTGAATGGTATTTGGTTTATGTATAGCTAATTCCAGGTTGTTTAGGTTTTCTTCTTCTGTTGCTTAGTGGCAGCGAGTCAGCAGAGTGATACAGGGCTATTATATAATGTCAGATATCATCATGGTCAGAACGCTTCTCAACCAATCAGCTTGCATGGCCAGAACTAACTGTTGTATAATAGATATCAAGTCATAATTACGAGATGCTATGTCATAATTATGAGATACTAAGTTATAATTATGGAAGAAGTTTCTCATTATTATGACTTTCTAATTGGCTGTACATTTATTTCCAGTGGCACAAACGAGGCCTCTACATTTTAACTGCTTTTCAAGGGTGAATTTTGTGATTCTGGAGGTTCTGGCTGGGCAGAGGCACAATCATCTTAGATCTTGTCATTATATATATTTCTCAATTTGAGACTGTAGTAAGAATATTATAGCATTACTTATGTTATTTCTAGATCTTTTATAAGTGATGTCATTAAGCGATTAAGCAATCTCGAGTGATCTCATTGCATTTTGAGAGAAGTAATTAGTGACTTGCACTGGATTATTATCCTATACTAACATTATCCCTGGCGTCATGTAGGTCTGCTGAGCCTGTGAAGCGCTCTGTTCTGAAAAAAAAGTGAAGAAAAAAATGAGGACAAATTGTGCTCTCCTCCCTCTTTTTGCGTTTCTCTGCTGCACTTGGGTAACTTTTCCCTCTCAACACTCCAAAGGGTTTCCATAAAGTACATTATCGCTTAGCTGCCTTTTTTACACCTGTCTGTCTTCACCTTCATCAGTAAGGAACAACATGGAATACACCATTTTTAACCATGACCTGAGGAGGAGGCCTTACTATATGTTACGAATTGAGCATGTTTATAATAAAGCATGTTTAAACGAAATTAAGAAAAAAAACTTAAACCTACTAGATCATCTGACTACTCATAAAATGCTAGAGAATGACACACATGCCTCAGCATGCGGGACATAGTCTCCATATACAAACAGGGTGGAGTTACAAGAGAAGGGTTTAATTTAGTGGTTGGTGTGGGAATGTTGTTCTAGTGTAGGGGTCTTTGATGAATTAAGGTTCATTCAGTAGTGACATGGAGAAACAACAGCAACTGAATGACCTTTTGGGTTTCAGTGCGCTTTTACAAGACTAGCCATACGTATCCATCATGTTCATAGTTCATGGCCTAACACTCTTAAAAATAAATGATTTTTTTTTTCAACTGATGTCAAATTCAATAAATGTTTCTTCGAAGAGCCATTTTTCTAAGTGAGTTGTGTTACCTTGATGCACCTTTTTAAAGTTTAAAGAACTTCTACATAAAGGTTCTAGACATACTGAAGCTTTTTCCTAGAACCATACGTCAAAGCCAAGAACCAGAACCACTCCACCACCTCTTAAGCTTAATCCTAGACTGAAAAGATTTTTCCAAGGAATTTCCGCAATTTGCCTTGCAACTTAGTCCAATACTAGACTTCATCCATATCTGGGAAACCAGCCTATAAGCTTTGAAGAGTGTAACATGTACCTGTATGGCATCCTGGTCCTGGCTGTTACTGTGTCTTGCAGAGAAAGGCAGTGGTGCTCCAGAAAGACCTCCAGCAGCTGGACCTCAGAGTGGGATTTAGCTCTTGCTGACCAGCAGAGGCATCCTGACCTGGAGTCTAGGCCCTTGCCCTGCTTATGGACAGTGGCGCTGGTGCCATTCTCCACACGCTGAGACGCTCTTTGTCTGTGGATGGGGAGCTCACTGCATGCGGCTTTATATAGGTACATCTCAACTGCACAATCTAACACACTTAACACCATTAGCATCAAAAGTATCCCAGATTCATATTTCGTTGAATGAGAAGTGAATATGCTGCAGTAAGTTACTCTTCTTGGCCTAACAGCACTGATAGCTGTGGTACACATTACCCTTTGGCATGTCTTTATATATCTGAGGGGTGTTTTGTTACACCTGGCCTGAATTCAGAGCCACGTCCCAAAAATGTTCATCCTATGACACTGTCCCACAATGGAATTCTGACTTCACAGCTTTCCAATGCATGATGAGAAAAAGTATCTCATCTAAATCCGCATGTGACTACATTTTGTAGCACACACATGGACACACACACACATACACATACATTCTCACACAGCTCCTCAGCACTGACAGAAGCAGCTGGCCCTATTGTTCACATTGTTCTATGGCTCCATAATCTCGTGACCCAAGTATTTTTAGCAATTTGTTAAATTAAATAACAAAGGCAGCTTTGGAAGAGGGCTTTAAGTGTTCTCTCAGGTATTAGCGCTGCCTGCTGCCTCGCTGCCCTGCTGAGCTGTGAAAAGCTACCGGCGCATCTGTGACTGCAGTCAGATCAGACAGTACGCTGTGAGCTGAAGCAACGCCAAGGCAAGTATGAGACATAACCTAAATAAATAAATAAACAAACAAAAAACACCCTGCAGGATGGCACACTCTGTTGCCTTCTTAAACTCACACGCAGATGTAGACAGTTATTGCACAAGAATCCACAGAATCCCTCATCATTTTAGTCAGATATGTGCTTTTTAAATCATATGGTGATTTGGTCAAACTTTATTTTAGTGGTTCCCTGTAGCTGATCTTACTTGATTTTAAGTGCAGAAAATGTCCTCTTTGCAAACAATATTGATGAGCACATCATCGCCCTCTACTTTCAGTTCCACTCTTGGTTTGTTCCCATCATTTAGCAAACATTCTAATGGTTACTCCCCTCCCTCTGTGAGACAAAAAAATCAATCCTGTGCTGCAGGTCATTGTGTGCACATGTGTATTAAGTTGTATTCTATTATATATATTCAGTTATTTGTGAGTTGTTCTAACTATGTGGCCTGTGCAATATCAAATATTTAGTCATGCAAGCTGCAACTCAGGATAAGTTCTAGTGTTTATGGTAATTGTAGTCCATCAGGTAATACAACCACTAGAGAACAAATACAAATGTTTGCAAATAAAAGGCTAAAAGCTAAGCTAAAGCTACCTCTTCTGTACCTACAGACTTTACTATCTATGTTTTTGATAATAATCAGCTGACTAAATTTTAAAAATGCTTCTGATTTTCCACAGCTAAAATGAGAGCTTATTTCAGTCAATGACGTTTTTTTTTTAGAAACATGTTAAGTAGTTTCAATCTTGTTGCATAAGAAAATGTAATTTGTACTATATTTTATAGCACCAGTGCAAAATGCTAAAAACGTTTTTACATACAGGTGCTTTTTCTAATTTAGTCAGTCAACCAAGATATCTGGTGATATTTGGTGTCTGAATTTTGCTTCTTTAGTTTTAGAGCTACATAGCTAATGCCGTTAAAAGCTTAAAAGCTTGTATTGCTTTTAAGTCTGTCTCAGTTTTATCAGAAAAACAGGTTTTTCACCACAAAGCATCACATGGACACCCTTTGAAGTCAGATGAGGATGTCTGGTGCATCAGACTTTTCTATGCAGCAAGAATTCACTGAGGGTGACGTCAATTCTATTTTTATCACGGTGAGAAACAAACCATCTTGCAGTGTAAGGCAATCAAATAACATTGTGCAAATGCAGACACAGGCTGCTTCATTAGGAACACCATTCTAATGCTGTGTAGAGTCCCACTTTGCTCTAAGGACAGCCAGAATTCTATGTGGTATTGATTCAACAAGGTGCTGGAAACATTCCGGTCAATGTTGAAATGATTGCATCATGTAATTGCTTCACATTTGTCAGTGGCATATTCATACTGCAAAATTTCCCACATCCTGAAGGTGCCCTATTGGATTCAGATCTGCTGACTGTGGAAGCCTTTGAAGTGCACTCAACTCCAGGAAACAGCCATTAGAAGATGGGTAAGTTGTGGCCATGGGATGCACATGGCCAGCAGCAATGCAGCACATATATGATAATTGATTAGGATTTGAGGGCCCAGTGTGTTATAAGAAAACATTCCCCACACCTTTACACCATCACCATCACATTGCTGGGTCCTTGGATTCATTATGTTTATATCAAATTCTGACTCTGTTTACAAACAAACCTAATCCCAGCTAGCTAATAAAGCTCAACAACCATTTCACATGCTTCACGTTGTAATGGTGGGTGAAGCGGATGCATGAAGCTGATGCATATGCTAAGATAAGCGCCTTTTATTATGGGCAAATCCAGGGTCATAGTCGAAATGGTTCAGGTTCAAACAGCCAACACGAACAGATTGGGGTGCAGACATGATAAACAACACAGAACCTCAAACAAGACCCAAACATGAGAATACAATGCATACATCCAACAAACATCAAACATCCAAACACCATCAAACATCAAACAACAAACAAAGACCTGCCAACACACAGGGGAAAACACAGGGCTTAAGTACATGAGGGCTAACAAGGGATCACAAGACACAGGTGGAAACACAGGCGGGAACAATCAGGGGCTGGACTGGGTTCAAAGCAAAAAGCATGTGGACTAAACCAAAACACAACACGAACACATGGACAGGACCGGGAGGGGCCAATTGTGACACACGTTTTGTTTACCTTCCACATAAACCACTTGTGTGCACATGTCAGTATTATACCCTAATTATTTAGTATTGTGTGAAATGGCAGCCCTAAATCATCACATCATCACCATCATCATCATCATTAACCACTTAGTCCAGATAGGGTCACCGTAGTAGTTGGGAGAGCAGAGAATCCTGGACGACCCTGTCCCCCGCAGCTTCCTCCAGGTCTTGTGGCCATGCCTGGTTCACCCCCACTGGGAGGGTATCAGACGCCTGAACCACCTAAGCTGGCTCTTTTCAATGCGGCAGAGTAGTGGCTCTACTCCAAGCTCCTTCCGGATGACTGAGCTCCTCACCTTATCAAGTTGTGTAGCCTGCCACCCTGCATAGAAAGCTAATTTCCGCCACTTGTATTCACAATCTTGCTCTTTTGGTGACTCAAGACCATAGATGAGGGTCAGGATGTAGACCAACAGGTAAACAGACACCACTATTCACTATTCACTACAGTCCAGTACAATGACCACATTACTGCTGCCGCCTGTCCCAGCCTGCAGCCGATCTCACGATCCCTCTTCCCATCACTCATGAACAAGACCCTGACATACTTAAACTCCTCCAACTGGGGGAAAGCCTTTACCCTTACCTGGAGTGGGTGTGCCATCCTTTTCCGAGTTAGGACCAAGGACTTGGAGGTGCTGATCCACATACCCACCGCTTCACACTCAGTTGCAAACCATATAAGATGCCATTACTTGTTAGCTACATTAACGTTGTGGCTTCAAAGCAAAAAGAAGCTGTAAATTGTGGTCATCAAATACAATTCTGATTAATAATTTGAAATAGTTTGGAAATGTTATCTCTTTAAGGGAAGAATTACATTGAATATAAGTCAACCTGAAATCAAAATGGACTTTGTTTAACCTGGTTAGTTCACATCCCTCACTATATTAAGCACAATTCACCGCATGTTCACAAATCATGTACTGTATGGCCGAAAGTATGTGGACAGTGCTTCTATTTAGTGAATGATTTTCAGGCTTACTGCTTCTCCCACAATCATCAGAGAGATTTATCAGTCTTCTCAGGCTTCAGTTGATAAAGAAGCCATTAATTGAAGTCCTCTTTAGAGTCCATCAAACCAGCATATCTGCTACATGCTGTGCACTGGTTATCAAATAGTTAATAAATAAGCATGGGTGGCGTTTCTCTTAAACATGGTATATATTTTTTTAATTTACTGGTTGTGTACTCTAAAAGTATTCTCCTAAAGATGTAAAACGTAACTGTATTCTGCAACATTTAACATTTAACATGCGACATTGGACTGAATACAGATACTTAACATCTGTATTCTGAATACATATTCCCAATACTTATATTCCATTACATCCAAACACTGGGAACGGTGAGTCATGCGTCACTATCTTGCAGACAGATGGATGAACCTGGGTTGGAGGATACCAGGAGAACACTACCAACTGGAATAGTGTTCTCCTGGTAGTAGTGCCAGCAGTAAAGTTTGGGGGAGGAGGGACATTGGTTTGGGGCTGTTTTTTCAGAAGAGAGAAAGCTGTTATTACCACAAACAAGGACCTATTCCATAGTAATGCATATAGTTTTTGAACAGGTTTCCCAACAAGCTCATATAGTTATGATGGTCAGGTCTCAACAGGCTTTTGGCTAGTATCATACAGTACCTTTGGCCTATCGGTAGTGTATCATATCAAGTAAAGTTAGATAAAATTCTTTTTTCAATTTTTAATTTTTAATGTAAATAATTTTGTCCACCTGTAAACCTCTGTGCACCAATGAGTGTTTTTCATCCAGTAAAAACACTCAGCCAGTTCAGAGACCCTGATACTGTGTTTCTCATTCAAGCTGACATTAAATAAATGTTCGGTTGACTGTATGTTAAAGATAAAACAAGCATCTACAATGCGTCTACAATTGGCTGTAAATCTAAAGTTCTATGGGTCCCTTTTGATATTCTGTGTGTTTCTGAGTGTCATGCAGTGGCGAGCGTTGGTACGTGTCGCAGCGAAATGCTTTGAGGTGTTATTAAAGTTTCAAGAGGGTGGATGTAGCAGAGACAGATGCAGAACTCTGCTGCTTTCCCTCCAGGGCAATGGGAAATGGAGGTGGCAGTCTGAGGAACCGCCGCTCTGCAGGAGTGACTGAAGAAAGGACGCAGTGGCTGGAACTACTCCAAAAACCCTCCACAACCTGACTGCGGCCAAACACTCTCACTGAAACGCTCCTGGGTTCTGGCAAGCAGCTAAAGAAAAAGAGAAAGAAAGAACGGAAGAAAAAGGCTGGCGTAGTTATGATAGGACAGTTATAAAAGAATAGAGCATGAGATAAGGAAAAAAAGAGGAGAGTTGGAGAGGGGAAGGAAGAGGAAGACGTGAGCAACAGAGAGAATATTAGAAACAGAGAAAGAGGGAATCAGCATGAGGGGATTACTGATCTCTCTTCTCTATTGTGAGATTGCCTGCAGGCTTCAGCCTCAGCTATAACATTCACACTAGCGCAAAGCTCGCAATGGGGGTGCCGGTGTCGCCCTGGTTCCAGCAGCAAGCAATCGGCCAATCTGACAGGAAAACATGACAAGGACTTTGTATCTCAACATTTTATTCATTCAAATGACAACTGATATCGTTCTTTACTTTCCAAGGTCTAACACCAACCCTCCCCAGCAATGACTATGCAGTGCAGATTCATCATTGGCTGACTTTCTATCAAATCATAAGGCAAAAAATGGTTCAGTGACATAGCTAGAACTTTTAGAATTAGGGTGCCAGGTGAGATGCAGAGATTTTATTGGGATGGCACACTGCTAGAAAAAAAGTTAAGTAAAATAGCGCTACCATGATGAATTACATAAACAGTAATGCAATGTTCTTACTCTGTACAAAAGCAAATTTGTTCATCATTTCCACCATCCATCAATAAAATAATGCATTCATTACAACTACTGCTGAAAGTAAACTGAAAGACAAAAAACTGTTGATGTAACCTATTTTAGTCATTCGTGAGGAAATGGTGCATTTAAATTGATCAAATTCAATAAAAAAATGTTTTCCCTGTATAATGTAACTTACAACACATGCACATATTCAACTGTGAAATGAAATTAGTGTAAAAGGCAAGTATTAACTGGACCAGTCATCATTGCATAGCTTACTTCATGATGTAGTTCACAGAGTAGCTCTCCCGTTTGCACAGCAAATGAATCTATTCCAGCCAGATGACGAGATCCACTTCCTATTAAATGCAGCATCATTAAATCCTTATTACTTGTTGGTAAGTAACCTGTAGCAGAATTTCACCATAAGCACATTTGATGTTTTACTGATGATGGCTGACTGTCTCAATTTCTATAATTGGGGTGGCCAGAAGGGTGGCCATGCTTCATTGTAGGATAAAACAGGCCACCACTAAACTACGTTTCTGTGTGATAATGAGTAATTTGGATTTATTAATCGCAGGTCAATGTCAGCTCTACCTAATAAGCTACATAAGCAGGTTCCATATCCACTAGGGGGTCCCCTAATATCTTTTGGGTAATTCCTGCACTGTTATGTTATCTAAGTTGCTTGCGTGAGGTAAGAAAAGCAACTAGTTACTCATGCCTCAAAAAAGAAAATGAAGAAGAAAAAGGTATGTTTAGTTTTTTTGTGGTGATAGTTATGTCTTTTATTTTGGCTTGTAGAAGGACAACAAGAAGTAGTGGATCCACCTAACAGAGCAAGTTCAACTTAGACAGGCTTTCTGATTAAGTTTTAGATTGACAAAACATAACGAACAGACATAGTTAACTTGTTTCTCAACAGCAGTGAACAACTTTCTCTGTTAATCCAGGTTTAGATACTTAGGCTGTGATTGATCCTAGTCCAAAGTAGCTTTTTATTTAAATAATTAATTACCTGAAACTTGATAAGAACTTCTACTTGTATTCACTGTTAGCAATGCAGAGCAGGATTGCTTCTCAGTTCCTTCCGGGCCACAGCTTTGCAGAGATTAGCATTTTCCCTCTACAAACACTCTAAATTCAATTTCTAAAAGTTTTGGGAATTTGTGGATTAGTTTAATCAGATGTGTTTAATGAGGCAGAATGCTGCAGCAGAAGTCTGCAGTGTATTGGCCCATGAGGACTGGAATCTGACACGTGGCCTTTTTTCTCTCCAGTTGGTCCCACCTACTGTATATCAAAACATGATTTGTTGATGGTTCTGTCATTTACAAATTATGCTACTAGTTAATTTGACATGTAAGGTCTTCAGTCCAGATCCTGAAGACCTAAACAATGGGAGAATTCACTTGGCTTTTTCTACCTAGATAACACAGGGGAAATTCCGGAAGGGGTGTTCCATGACTTTAACCTTTGGGTTTCTAATCAAAACTTTATGTAAGTAAGAATACTTGCAGAGTTTAAATACAGCAAGCAGGGTTACTCTATTCACTAAAAACGAGATAAATACACACACATCTTCTAAACCACATTTCCCTCAGATTCGCTGGAGCCTATCCCAGCGGTCACCAGGCGGAAGGTAGGAAACATTTTATCATTTGATCATTTTACACAGGTAGACAAAGGCGGTGTTAGGAGTCTTGCCCAAGGACTCTTATTGGTGTAGTGTAGGGGGTTTACCTAAACTGGGGTTCAGTCCCCCACCTGGGTAAACCCCCTACACTACACCAATAAGAGTCCTTGGGCAAGACTCCTAACACCGCCTTCGCCTACCTGTGTAAAATGATCAAATTGTAAGTCGCTCTGGATAAGAGCGTCAGCCAAATGCCGTAAATGTAAATGTAAACACCCAGTCCATCGCAGGGTGCTATGAGGTATAATGATGTATAATTTGTTTATGTATTCATTAGGGTTGGTAGTACCCAAGCTATAACATTAAAACCCATAGGGTGAAGTCTTTTCTGGTGAGGATGGTGATCTGGAATCTGTGTAAGATTGAATTACAACTTCTGACCCTCATCAGTACTATATCTTTTGCAGTTGTCACCACCCCTCCTCCTGGAGATCTACTTTACTGTAGCATTCAGTTCCAACTTGCATCTAACATGCTCCCACTAACCTAACACTAATGCTACTGATTCAGCCTGGAACGAGACTCTGCAGGAAGCGCTGGTGACCACTAATTTAGAATATCATGGACTGAATGTGAAAGGGTTAACTCTGCTCTAACTCTGCTCTAAGCAGACTTTGCAGCAAGCATAGCTACTGTCCTTGGCAGTTTGCACAAACAACTTGCTCCTCTTATCGGGACAACATTTTGTCCAGAACCATTTGTTCTCTTTCGTAGGTAAGATTATCGTACACAGAGCAGAAGCCCCCCTCCTTTGGGCAGTTCCGGTGGTCCGTGAGTGTCAGCTTAGCATTTCATGACTGTTAGACAACTTATTTGGGTCCACCCTGTTTGCTTGTACGCAACAGGGCAGGACGTGTTTGTATAAAAGAAGGAGTGCCCTTCTTTCTTTGTGCAGAAGACTTAATAAACTCTTTGATTGGTTAAGAGAGTCGTTCTGTCTTCCTGCACCGAGCGCTCCCGCTGCGACTGAGGCTTTCCACAGGACAGGTGATCCACTCTCTGGTTCCTCTTCATGAACGGACCAAAAACGGCCGGTCCTTTCAGAATGTTACTAGGAACGAAAGTAAATGCTGTTCAAGATTTTATTTTAAAAAATGAAAAACATTACATATTGATGTATGAAATGAAATGAAAACAATATGCCATCAACAAATAGTTTATTTTCAGATTCTAGAATAAATCATCAGTTTAGAAGCTATTTGCAATGGAAGAGACATATTTGTAAAAAATTCAATGAATGTATTTTATTTTGGGGTTTGTGATTTAATGTTGCTTTTAGTCTTGCCAGTATATTGTGATGATTCTGCCATCTGCTGGCTGAAGCATGTTAGTAATGTCTGTCTCATGTGTACAGTCACTCACTACTTTATTAGGAACACTATTCAAATACTGGGTAGGATCTTCTTTGCTGGCCCTGAATTATTTATGGTGTGGTGTGCAGGGTGCTTGAAACATTCCTTAGAGATTCCAGTCCATGTTGACATGAATTATAGAACTTCCCAAATATGCTTTCCTGTATTCAGATCTGGTGAGTGTGAAGGCCATTGAACTCACTGAGATCATTTTCATGCTCATGAAACCATATGGTGCTGGAAGTAACTTTTAGTAGATGGGTAAATTGTGGCCATAAAGGGATGCACAATGTCAGCAACAATATTTGATTGGGGTATAATTGGTATTAGAGAACCCAATGTGTGTCAAGACAACATTTCTACACGAATACACTACATCCACTAGCTAAAACCACTGACACAAGGAAGGTTGGGTCCATGGTTTCCTGCTGTTTACACCAAATTCTAACTCCACTCTTTGCATTTCACAGCAGAAACCAAGATTCATCAGACCTGGCGATGTTATTTTAATCTTCAGCTGTCTAATTTGGATGACCTTGTTTTTACTGCATTGTGTGATTCTTGTTCTTAGCGGACATGATGGGATCCTGAAGTGATCTGCTGTTGAAACCCATCCACCTCAAGGTTCCCTGTGTGTTTACAGGGGATTTGCATATTGCTGTTGTAATTAGTGGTTATTCAAATTACTGTAGCTTTCCTGTCAGCTTCAAAAAGTCTAGTCATTGTAGATAGCTATTACATGAAATGGTTTTGAATATCCTGCCTGATGCCTGACATTGTTTTACCATAGTTTTGAGAATGTTTGGATCTAAAATATATATATATATATATATAAATCCATTCATAACAGAGAGATGAATGCTGGGCTTTGTAATGTAAAATATAACACTAAACCTTTTTTTTTCCCACTTTTTTTTAACCACTATTTTAGTATCATCAACATTACATATAAAACTAGTGAATAAAAGGGATATATTTGTATTGTAGACATCAGAACCTCTGGTTCTTATTACCACCACTGTGAACAAATCCAAGGCATGCTTCTCTAGAATGGTGTGTTTCGCATCTTACGACTGTTAAAGATTTTGTTAACATCTCAGCCAATGATTGGATAACTGCATGACAGAGCAGCTGTATAGGTGTTCCTAATAAAGTGGCTGGTGAGTGAATAATTGTACAGCAACAGTAAACAACAGCAAAAGTTAGAAAGTTGCTGAAAAGTTGGACATGCACAAACACCATAAAGCATCTTTACAAGCACATGAAAAAAAATAGAAAGTGCATGTAGCAGGAACCTCCAGAAACAGAATTCAGAAGATATGCAATAATATCATTGACATTTTGATAAATAATTGCTCTCAAAACTCAGTGAACCCTTTAGATTACAAAAAAATAGTAATAGTAATGTGAAGCATGAAAGGAGCTATTGGCTGACACAGCTGATTAGCCTAATACGATTCTGGAATCAATCTTATACAGAATGCTACATCGCATAGAAAAAAAAAGAAGGTTGTGATGAAGATGCCTCATTTTGCAGCATCAGCGTAGACAGAGGCGGATAGTTGTTGTCCACTCCCTTCATTTCGTGTTTGTGGTCTAAGCCAACCTTCTTTAACACGTGGTGGCCTATGTATCCGGCCACATGTCCACTTACTTTGCAAGATAATTTCAGGTGTAATGGTGGCATGTAAGAGCACAACAGGACTGGTTTTAAATATATCTATATATCTATCTATATGTCTATACCTATATCTATATATACACATACAAATAAAGTTGTAAAATGTATACCATTATTTTTTCCTCATTAACTGACCAATAACATGTAATCAGTGTAACAAATCACTGTTAGAATTAAGGGTTTTGTGCATGTATATGTTCCATTTATCAAGTTACAAACAATGCAAATATACTGTCAAAGGTACAACTGTGGTTTTAAGGTCCACTTGTGTACCTTAAGTTTTTCCCTGTGGAAAAGTATGTATTTGTACCTTCATATTGTCACGAATGGCTCCTCCCAGTCCTTTCCATGTGATTTTGTTTTACTTCATTCCCAGTCCTGCCCCTTTGTTTCCAGCCCCTGCCCTTGATTGATAACCACCTGTGTCTTTACCTGTCCCTGTATTTAAGCCTTGTGTTTTCCCTGGTCTCTAGCTGGTCTTTGTATTGTTTGAAGTGTATGTTTGATATTGTTTGTGTTTGTTTGTTCATCCTATGTTCCTTTGCATTGATCCTGTCTGTCCCTCTTTTTCTCCATGTTGGCTCTGTGACCCTGGACTGTTCTGACCCCAAGTTTGGATTTGCCCATAATAAATCTCGCTTCTCTTTGCACATGCGTCCGCCTCTTCATCGCTCCACAATGTTACACATATAATCTAATGTTTTAAATCAGAACAATAAAATAAAACTCCTGGAGAAGAGACAGGGTGTGTGTAGTCAATACAACTGAAATATCATTTCAATGGACTATGGTACAATTATGTTCTGTGACTAAAGGTACTGAGATGTAGTCTTCAGGGTACCAGCCCAGTGACAAGAGGGGTAGTGCCCCAGTGACAGATTCACACCATTTTTCTAAAGAGTGTGATAATAACAACAAACAGATAAATGCTGAAATCTGATAATGGTCACATTATTAAGTGCATGTAAATACACTCAAGGTTCACCTGCTGTTGTCCTTATGCACTTAATGAAAAACAAACAAAAACAAGGCACCAAAACTCTAGCTGGACTTCATCTAGAAGTTCAGACATATCCAGTGACCTGTTCTGTGATTGTGTGACTGATAGAATTCAGTTTCCAGTGCATACAAAGTCGCAGCCCTTGCTGGCTATCTTTGCTCCTGCTTTAATTTTCTCACCTATCTGCATAAGATATACAAACCTGAGAGATTCAGATTCACAACTGCCTTAAAAAAGTTTAGAGCATTGTTGCCACAAATAAATCCACAAACACTGCATTTTTTAAATGTTTTACATTATTAAAAAATATTAGCTGACTTTTCTATTACACTTCAGCGAGAACTGAGAATTGGACTAAGAGAGAATTTCTCTCTTTAAAGAAAGTCTAGAAAATGGTGCTTGTTAGCATATGATATGGAAATATGATAGCACTTAAAAAACAGACCTAAGCAACTTATCTAATATTTTTCTAATGATAGTTAAAAATGATATACAGTTACATGTGCATTAATAAGTGGTACCATGTGGTATTACTAACCATTTACTTTGAAAATACTTCATAAGAATAATTATAAATGAGTGATCTACATTCTGTTTTAATTGATTAAATTATTCATTGTCTTGCTTTTGCATTCAAGAAATAAATATAAACTGTGTACAAATATTTGTAGAAAAATGTCATGTTTAAGCTCAGGATCCCTGTGATTAGGGCTTTGGAATCATTGTCATACTATTGCACTTTCAATAAACAATATAGAGTGAAATATTATTTCCTAAAACATTGTTAGTTGCACAGAACAAACATATTAGAAGTAGTTCTTTATATTATTGAAAATAAATGTAAAATTTTGAAGTGATTCTACATTTTTGAACTGTAACATCAGCTATAATTAATGTCCTCTGACTGAATAAATCATTCTGAGTTATTCTGTAGGATAAAATATGGGGTCTACACAAATCTAATACTTGTCTCATAGCTGCAGTACACACTTTTCATAATTGACCGTGGAGAATTTTCTCCATCTCTGGTCAGCACAAACAGGCTCATATGGATAAATGTGGTGACCAGCAGGAACTTTGTTTTCAGGGTTGTCATCTTGCTGTAGCCAAAAAATGACAGATGTCTGAAGGAAAAGAATTAAACACACTAGTGGCATTTTAACACAGATGCCTGAAACCTGGTTAATAAGTCATTAGTCTAATTTTAGTGTTAAAAAAGTGTAACATAAGTGTATACAAAAGATTGTATTTCTGATAGTTGCAAATACTGAGCAATCTAGAAAACAAAAAAAGCTGCAGAGGCAGAAAAGACTCTAAATGAAAAGGAACTGAAGATGCTTAATTGAGGACTAAAATGTTCTTATAGGTGATTCTTCTGTTTTAGGCATCTCATGTGTCCTTAAGAACACAATTGCAGCCGTAAGAACACAATTTTTTTAACTGGCTGAAAGTCAGACACAGTCTAACTACATGTAAATTAGACCACATGAAAATGAGGAGCTCAAATGTCCATCACATTTCCATACAGTTTTGCATGCAAAGTTTTACTAATGCAAAACTCTTGTAAGCTGTTGTAATCCAAAACTTTGATAGATAGATAGATAGATAGATAGATAGATAGATAGATAGATAGATAGATAGATAGATAGATAGATAGATAGATAGATAGATAGATAGAAGTAATTTTAAATTCTAATAATTTAAAGTAATGCAAAACTCTAGCAAGTTGCTGTAATCCAAAACTCTGGTAAGCTACAGCAATTCAAATCTCTAATAAGTTGTAGAAATGTCAAATTTTAGTAAGTTGAAATAATGTAAAACTCTAATACGTTGTAGTAATGCAAAAATCCAGTAAGTCATAGTAATGCAATATTGTAGAAAGTTGTAGTATTGCAAAATTCTAGTAAGTTGTAGTATTGCAAAAAAATCTAGTAAGATGTGGTAACTCTAGTAAGTTGTTGTAGTAAAAACTACAATATGTTTTAATGCAAAACTATTAATTTGTAGTAATGCCAAACTCTAATAAGTCATGGTCATTTTAAACTCTAGTTAAAGTTATCAAATGATCTAGCACGATCCAACAATTTAGCAACACAAAACTCTAGTAGGTGTAATGATGCAAAACCATAGTCAGTTGTAGTAATGCAAAAAATCTACTAAGTTATATAAATGCAAAGCTCCATTAAGTCATAGTAATGCAAAACTCTGGTATGGTGTAGAAATGCAAATCTCTAGTCAGCTGTAGTGTGGCAAAATTGTAGAAATGCAAAATTCTAATAAGTGGTGATAATTTTAAACTCCAGCAAGTTGCTGTAATAAACTGTAATAAGTTAATGTAATGCAAAACTCTAGTATGCTGAGCAATGCAAAACTCTAGCAAGTATTAGCCATGTTAAGCTGTAGTAAATTTAAGTCATCCAAAACTCTAGTAAGATGAAGTAGGAAAAAACTCTACTATACACAGACTATACATTAATCCTATATTCAATCATATAAGTTTTGTCCTCAAACTCATAGTTTAAAAATATTAAAAGTTAAAAAGTGCAATTTGCAAGAGACATTGACCAAAACTTTGAAAAGCTCGTACCGATATTGAAAAGGAAGGAGGTTAGACAGTAGTGGACTTCATGGCAAAGCTGTGGCTATAGTAAAATGTAGTAGGGATGATAAGCTGCCATTCTTTCAGTGGAAGCCAAAGAGAATGAAAAAAGCATGTGCAGTATAGTACAATGCAATACAATATATTTTTTTACAATATAATAGACAAATATTATGAGTTACTAAAATGCTATTAATAAATCACATAATGGAACAATTACCTATATTTAAACAACTTACTAGTTAGTTAATAATGGTACTGCATGCCTCTCTTTCACCAGCCACAATCAGGCAAACACTTAAGAATAGTATATTTGGAATGATAGCATGGAGAAACCCACTATTCTCCAGGAAGAACATTTCTGTCAGTTTAAAGTTTCTACATGGATGAGTCAGAAGACTGACCACTGAAATAATGCTATGTGGATGGATAAGGCAAAAATGGATCTTTATAGCTTAAATGAGAGAAGGTATGTTTGGCAAAACTTTCCAGCATAAGAACCTTATCTCTACTTTGCAACACATTGGTGGCAGTATCATAATTTGGGACTGTTTTGCTTCTGTTGGAGCAGGACAGCTTACCATCATTTGATGGAGCTGTGAATTCTGGAGAATGTTAGGGGATCCATCCTGTGAACTGAATCTCAGCAATGTGGGTCCTTCAGAAAGACAACAATCCTACAAACACATAAATAATGATTTAAACAGAAGAAATGGCAGAGTCTAGACATCTAGACCTTTAGGCCTTAAAATTCCAGGTTTTTTTACATACTAAGGCTTATTATTCAGCAACGACAGGGACTTCAATGCAAAATGGTTGAGCTATTGCTGGATCATAGACATGTGTATTAAAACATTGACCCTACTCTTAGACAGTGGACATTTAACGGGTTAGTCTTGTTGAGGCTGAACTTAAGGGTGGTGATCATGCAAGAAAGTCAACGTGCACGGCTGGTCAATAGTTAAAGAAGGGTCACACTATTTACTGAAGGGTCACACTATTTACTGAAAGCAAAGGTTCACATGTGCTTGCATACAGAAAAATGTACAAATAGGCAAAGGCACAAAATCCCAATAGACAAATAAAATGACTCAAAAGAAACTTGAGATATGTGTAAACTATAGTGTGTATAAACGTCAACGCTATATTATGAATGTGATTCATCTAAGAAAAAGGGATATTTATGCTTAGACTCTGTATGGGAAGCCAGCTATAGGACACTTTAATTTATTTAATATCTAACATTTTTTGTCATTTTTTAGATGCAAGCAATATGTATTACTGAAAGACGTCCCGTCTTTTTGTGCATACCCTACTGTCATGCATGAAACAAATCATACCCTGCCAGTAAAAGCAGCACAGACCAGCATACCTGATCACCAGCAAAACCAATTTTTGTTGTGTTTTTTGGATGCTGCTATGCTGGTCAGCAGCAATAGAAGTTAATATGCTGACCACCAGAAAAACCAGCAAATGTGCTGGGTGACCAGATATACCAGCACCAGACCAGCTTAGACCAATTCGGTTTTTTTTTATTTGTGGAAGAAAACATTTTGCATTATCTTGTAATTTGCCATATTATACAAATGTATTGGGTTGTTCTTCTTGTATGCATGCTTTTTTATATTGTGCAGCAGCGTATCATCATGATTTAATCTGTGTGCAATTGATGATAGCTGCTTGTAAGCTAAAGTACAGAAGTAATGCACTGACTGCAAAAACTCACCACAATTTCATACAACCTGCCGTTTCATACACTGATCCTAATTGAACAGACAGCTTTCCCCCAACAGACTGCACTGAAATACATAGCCTGACTTAAAATGCACTTTGAAAACAAAGTTTAAATCAGATTGACTTATGGCTTCAATGTGGTCTGTGATTATACCAATGTCTCCTAATCTTGCAGCTTGTCATAAATTTTGTTAAAGGTTAAAGTTAAACGTTAAAAGGTTTAGAGCAAAAATTCTGATTCCCTTTGGTGATTATGAATGGGATTTTTCCAACCAGATTGTTCGGCTCAGTCTCTTATGTCTGATCAGTACAAAAGGGAACAAAGGTGGCTTGACATGGTTGTGAAGGCTGTGAATTCCAAGTACAGAATTTCATTCCCTGTCAGTGACTGAAAATGGACTTCTAGGTTTCAACATAGCAGCTTACAAAATGTTGCTGCTGAACTCATCTTTCTGAACATTAACTTACTGTTTTAACAAACAACTACTAGTTACATTACTACATTACTACTATCTTTACTTGGAAGTAGGAAGTTAGAGCTCGGAATCATGTGATTTTTCACTCTTCGCATGGATGGATCACATTAAAAGAGGATATAGTCTGTCTGTAAATTGTTCATATGACCATTCTGTGTTATGATTTAGTTATGTGTTTACTCCTTTGATCATACCTGACTCATTTCTGCTGTCTAAATAAATAAATAGATAAATAAATACATAAATACATAAATAAATCCAACATTAAAATCAACCTTGGTGCAATACCCTTTTATTGTGAAACTAGTGGTCATTTTTTTATAATATAGTATCAATATAGTACAACCTCACTAGTTGGAAATGAACAATCAATGGCAGTTGAATACTTGTATGGCTTTCTGAGACCTCTCAGAGGATGGAAGTTTGTGGCCACATTTGGGGCAAGGCTGGGCCAGTGCTCTGGACAGCAGGCTGCTCATGCATAGCTCATGCATAATGAGATCCAGTAAGCCCAGGGTGGTCTTGAACTGGGCAGTGCTCAGGCCTTCAGCAGTGGAGATTGGGGAAGATCAGTGACCTGGGCTAGGGGTAGACAGCAGTCACAGCAGGCTGGACCCAGAGGTGACCTCTTGGCTTCTCTCTGAGGCTGTGCAAATTCAAAAAATTCAAAAAACATTGAATATCAGTGACTACTGTCATGGTGATATGTTAGTATGAGTGTGAGAAGAAAGTGTCTTGTGAGGAAGGAGAAAACTGACTCTGAATATATAGCTCTAGTTTCAGTCTGTGCAGGCAGAAGTATCATCAGGAGGGTGAGTGGGACAGCAGAATGCTCAGTGGTAGTCAAACTTACCTAGAAGGTGGGCAAGCAGAGGCACCTGATTGAGGCAGAGGAAGCCAGGGTTGTATAGCAAAGTTTGAAATCTATAGTGTACACAACCACAGAATTATAGAGACACCAAGACAAAAAGTGTTGTGATCCCCTCCACAGCCTCCCTCACATGGTTTTGTGATATTTCAGTGTTCTAAAATAAAAAAGGCAGTTTGCAATTAGTGTGCTTATAAATACTGAGCTATAACATGAAATATTAAAAAACATATGTGTATTGAACATATTATAAACATAGCCTCACCGGCCACTTTATTTGGTACACCTTGCTAGTAAAAGGTTGGACCCCCTTTTGCCTTCAGAAGTGCCTTATTTCTTCGTGGCAGACTTTCAACAAGGTGTTGGAAACATTCCTCAGATATTTTGATTGGTTATTTGAGTTACTGTTGCCTTTCTATCATCTCGAACCAGTCTGCCCATTCTCCTCTGACCTCTCACATCAACAAGGCATTTTCGTCCACACAACTGCCGCTCACTGGATGTTTTCTCTTTTTCGGACCATTCTATGTAAACCCTAGAGATGGTTGTGCGTGAAAATCCCAGGAGATCAGCAGTTTCTGAAATACTCAGACCAGCCCGTCTGGCACCAACAACCACGCCACATTCAAAGTCACTTAAATCACCTTTCTTCCCCATTCTGGTCCTCGGTCTGCACTTCAGCAAGTTGTCAAGACAAAGGAGCTGATAGTGGACATGAGGAAGGAGAGGAGACCTCATCGGCCACTTTTCATCCGGGAGCTCGAGGTGGAGAGGGTGAGCAGCTTTAAATACCTGGGTGTTCACATCAGTGAAGACCTCACATGGTCACTGAACACCAAGCAGCTAGTCAGAAAGGCTCAACAGCGGCTGTACTTCCTGAGGAGGCTAAGGAGGTTTGGGATGTCTCCGGTGATCCTCAGCAACTTCTACAACTGCGTCATTGAGAGCCTCCTGACCAGCTGCATCACCGTGTGGTACGGCAGCTTGACCGTGATGGATCGTAAATGCCTACAGAGAGTGGTGAAGACTGCAGAGAAGATCACCAATTCTCCACTGCACTCTCTGCAGAACATTTACAACCACAGAGTCCAAAGGAAAGCTGCCTCCATCATCAAAGACCCCACCCACCCCCAGCACGGTCTGTTCAAACCTCTGCCCTCAGGACGGAGGTATAGGAGTATGATGTGCAAGACCTCCAGGCTAAAGAACTCCTTCTTCCCCACCGCAATCAGAGTTCTGAACCAGAAATAACTATTCACACTTCGGTCTGCCAGACTTGGGTACAGACGTGTGATGTGTACCCCACTGGTAAAGAACTCTTTCCTCAGGAATAACCTGCAACTACTGTCACTTTAACTGTAGCACATGTTTACAATTGCACTATCGCACTTTACTACTCATTTCTGCTGCAGATAATCATGTTCCCGGCAAGGCACAGCACTATTTATCCATACCACTGTAATTTATACATTGCACTATTTCTTGATTAATATATATGGTTGTATATATACTCTTTATATTCTTAATGTTATATCTGGCATTCTTAGCGAGGAGCAAAGTAAGCTTTTCATTGTATATAAGGAAACCTGTTTCCTCTGTACATATGACAATAAACACTTTGAAAAAAAAAAGTTCAAGTTCAAGTTCAAGTTGAACTTGAACTTGAACTTGAACTTGACCACCTCTACATGCCTAAATGCAATGAGTTGTGGCCATGTGATTGGCTGATTAGCTATTTGTGTTAGCAGTCAGCTGAACATAATAATGTTCATAACATAATGTACCTAATAAAGTGGCCGGTGTGTATTATATTGACTATTTTTAAAAGATGCAAGATAAATCACAAGTGAAATTCCAGGGGAAAAAAAGCACTAGTGAAATGCAGGAGGATGACAAGCTGTCTTTCATTCAGTGGAAGCATGAATCAGTCCTTATACAGGTAATAAGAAAAGTGCAGTGCAGGTCTAGAAAGTAACAGACAAGAGTTATTAGTTAATTAAGATGCTATTGGTGCAGCACATAAACGACAATACATATTTGTGACATTCATTCTGGTGTACCTAAAGGGGAGAACTCCAGTGAAGTTAACAGGGTAGTTTAGCACAGAGGTTGGTTGGTAACCTTTGGGTAAGCGGAGTCACATAGAAATGACTGCCTACTTGACCAACATTGATCCATTTTGTCAAGAGAGCTGAATGTTAAAACAAAAATGTCTAACTTTGTAATACATTTAAAAATGTCAGCTGATTTTTTAATGATAAGTGACGCTAGCAAGATAATATGAAGTAAATACAAAGTTAAGTCCTGATGTGGATGGGGTTGGCTGGCACATCGATTCTGAGGATGGTTGGCACACGTCATTCTGCCCAGGTGTAGGGCCATTGCCACAAACAAATGCTGTTTTATATCATAAGCTGCATACATACTAAATAGCAAACCAACTCAACTTAAAAACACTACTGCTCTATATCACTGTTTATATGCAATTTACATTGCATATGAACAATACAAACTTACAAACTTTGTTCTTACTTATAAGCCGTTTGATGACAAATCTTAAGTATATCTCAAGATGAAAATAACTTTGAACCCAAATGATTTACAAAAATGTTTATTAGCAAAGATTTAATTTTATTGGTTGTGTAATATGAATTTGAATAAAAGGTATTCATGAAGTTGCCTGGTTTCTTTTTCTTCTGATTGCTCTTCAATACAAGCCAGTGATAAATGAAACATTTCTAAGACGAAAAATGATTTAAAAATATGTTTGGTGCTTAAATCTTTGAAACTGCAGCTTTTTATGTTGTGCTACTCATATCATGTACTAACCAACCCCATGATGGGCCTGGCTTGTACAAGTGTACTACATGAACTTCCTCATGAATGCGCTAAATCCAGGAAATACTTTCTGACACTGAAAAAAAAAATTTTAAGCTGAGATTATCTTAATGTATGGTGTGCCTTGGACATGGAGGGTAGAGGGTGAAAACTGTGTCAACCAACCCACTCTTCTCTACCTTTAAAGAGTTTAAAGCCCCTGTCAACATGGTTTCAAATGCTGAAATTTTTGTTTTGATAGTAAAGATGTGCTGTGGAAAAGCACTGACTAGAGTTATGTTCAAGAAATGTATATAAATGAATGGACACAGTAGATAAACACTTTGAAAGTTCTGAGCTCCTGTCTGCTCTATTATTTTTGAGGTGGTTGGGAGATCACGGCAGTATTATATTATTTATTAGTATAATAACATAGAGGACCAAAACTAGAAACCAAAATCCATTTATTTGCAAAGCTTTTGGAGGGCTCCCCATTCAGGGAGGGGCCTGGCTAGTCAAGTCCATCATTACCTGCCATCTTACGCCCCTGCTTGGAGCAGTGGGAGAGCAGTGACTTTGGCCCAATCCCATATCAGCCCTTGCCACTACCACTTAGCCCTTAGCACTCTGTTTTGCATATTCATGTCTAGGGATAGGGTGTCCCAATTTTTGTTAAGATGAAGGGGTAGGGCAAAGTGTTAGGGCTACATGGCCCTCCAAACTGAGATTTTTCAGAGACTCCCTCCAAACAAAGTGTTATCAGAAAAAAAGAAAAGCCTGAAAGATAGTTGTGCAAGTGACCAAAGAAACCCACAACTGTAGTTAAATATTTTCTCTGTTTAAAATTACAATAACTATCATATTATCTTAGGTTAATGTTGTTTCAATATGTTATGGTCGTTTTCATTATAACAAGCATAAATAATTGCTAATAGCATGCTAATATTTCAGTAGCTAGCTAGTTAACTTTCTAGTTCTACCTTAAATAGTCCTGCAGTATTGACGCCTGAAGCGCTAGAATGTAACTGCTGCATCATTTAAAGTGGACCAGGAAAATTTGAACAAGAAGCTGGTGAATTGCTGACTTCAGCTTTGCATCACCAAAGAATTAGCGGTGATAAATAATAAATATATAATAATATAATATATAATATAATATAATATAATAAATAATTATCTTACATCCCCTCTTTGAAAGCATGTCATGCCCTAAATATAACTAAAGCCCAGCAGCAAGAGGAGCTGAACCTTTCCCTTCTCTGCTATCACTGAAGACGGGCTGGGTCGCCTACAGATCACCACTAGTAGCTGTTCCTGAAGCGATTTTATTATTATTTTTGTGCCATTTCGTAGGGCAAGATTTCAAGCACTACCCCATGTAACTCCAAGTGGTTAGGATGACACTCGAAAATAAGGGGTAGGGGTATAAAGAAGAAATGGGAAATCATATCAAATAGAAGAAAATGACAAAAAAAAACTAATTTCAAAAATCTCTCAATACAAAAAACATCATTCTTTTTCCTGTTTGAAGTAAAACATCACAAAAATTTTGAAGAAAATAATGAAAATTGGTCGACGTTTTGCACCCAAGATACTGCTATGAATTGTGCCTCATAGTTTGTCTTGGAAATCAGTCATTTTTATTCTACCAAGCAACACCATGTGTCTAGCTCAAGCTGCTTTATTGCTAGTTATGAATGTATTAGCATTAATAAAACCCTAAGAGACAGTCCCTTAAGAATCTGGAGAGATCATTTAAAAAGAGAAAGATACAACACAAGCTCATTTTCAATTCAAATCCATTTTGATTTTTATTAATTTTCAATTCATAACAGCGAGAGTCAATTATAACAATAATAAATGTGCATAAAACATTTTTTTTAAAACATAGTTACAAGATCTTACAGCAACTGTAAGCAAAGAGTGGGCGTGAGATTACATGGTGAGCGTTAAGCGTCCATTAAAGCGGGTGCTTTCAGCAGGTAGGACCACCTGTGGTTTAGCTGTGGCAGACGCAACGCAGCACATAGCACTGCGTCTGTTTGAGGGGAGTGATGCTTTGGTTTATTAGCACTTGTGCAGCAGCCTTAGAGTGAGTAAAAACCTCAAATGGAGATCAGGAGGTTACATTCATCTGTGTTTCCTTAGTTTTGGTGGGTGTCCATGTCCTGCTGAAGGCACAGTTGCCTACTATAACACAAGGGAACGTACTGTGTGTGCGCGCAGTATGTTGTGTAAGGCTTATGCTAGCATATCGGGTCTTTTGGAAGTTATTACCTTTTTGTTTTTTATCACATCTACCATTATGGTCGAATGGATTCGGGTGAACGTGTTTTAATTCGGATTTAAAACATTGAATGTATGCTGATACTTGTCAGTAGTAGACTATTATTATTATTACTCTTTTACTGTTATTATTTTGCACTGTTTACATAATTTGTGACTATGAATTGAAGTATTGTGAGAGCTTACTGACCTACCTACTTATCTATAATGTGGGTTTTATCATGTTAAATCTTCTCTACATGCAGTTAACAATGTCCAGGCTCAAGTCAAATACACTTTTTTGTTGTTTTTTTTTTGTAAGAGTTACAGAAATCTTTTCTTTTCCCCCACAGAGGAGCACAACAATGAGACACAATGCTAGCATGTGGTAAAGAGGGAGAAAGGCCTGCTGCCAACTTCAGAAGGAACTCCAGTCCTCAGATTTCACAGGAATGACATGCAATAAAGACACTTTACATATTTAAGACTTTCTGTCAGAAATTTAGCAAGATGTAACTTCATACCAGCCAGCCAGCTGCATAAATCTATCACTACAGAAATACATATTGAATATATCCATATTTGGATGCAGTGAAGCAGATATATTAAAGGTGAAATCCTTCAGTTTTCTGCATAATTAAATGTTTGAGACATAGACAAAGTCATTCAGAGTCATTTGGTGTGAAATCTGTTCTAGAGAAACACATGGAGTCAGAATTGGTTACAGTGGTGGTGATAGGAACAAACAACACATCCATCTATAAAAGCTCCCTCATTAAAAGTTATTACATGAAATTCTGCCTGATGCCTGAAACATTTTTCATGATTTTTCGGAGTTTTGCGATAACATTTTGGCCTAAAACGTATTTTTTAAGTAGATGCTCCATGGAGAGATGTGGGTGGGGTGTTATAAGGCAGTGGTATCCAAAGATTTCAGATTTACCAATATTTTATTATCATTAAGTCCATTAAGACTCAAATGTTTGGATGTTAAATAAAATGTTGTTGCAGACATTATTACCTCCATTTCCTATCACCGCTACTGCAAAGAAAGATTCTAAGTTTAGCTAGTTTTTCTAGAGCAGAGCATTTCACATCAAACTGCAGAAGCTTGAATGTACTTTTATGGTTACTTTGTTTATTATTGAGTTATTTTGGGAAATTTCTCACAGAAAGAAAGGATTTGTGTTAAGTGTCTGCTTTTCTTGCATGACATACATGTAAAACATGAGATTACTCACCAAAATCAGGTTGGCACTGACCTTCAAATGACAGGCAGCACATGTAATTAAGGCGGAGCAACGCTTAGCTTTTTTTTTTCTTTTCTTTCCTTTTTTTAAGCGATGATCTGAAGTAATAATAAAAACAGCTGTGCCACTTCTGCAAGCATAGTCTGTTAGCTGGTCTATTACTCTATTCCTTAAATTATCCTAACAAAATTTCTCATAGAATCTTTTATTATTCAAAATAAGATCTCCATATTATACATGTTTCTTTTCTTTGTTTTATATTGACTATGTACAGAAGTGCAAAAAGTCAACCTTTGTCCCTTGGGTTATGGCTCTCTCTCTTGCTTGCAGCCAAAGTCCCTGCCCTCGGAGGCACAACCCTACAACATCATCATCTTAGCATCTTAGTAAATATTCAAAATTCTCTGGATATATGCTGCTGCTCATTTTTCTTTTTCTTTTTTTTTTTCTTTTTTTTGGCCTGACATTCAGGGATGCTTGAACTATATCAAAATACGATTTTATGTCTCTGAAATGGATACAGTAGAAAATAATGTTTTTTTTGTCTGTTTTTTTACTCTAGCACATATGATCAACATGTTAACTAAATATTTTGAAACGATCTCGATTTGTTACATACAAAATGAAATTCGTTAAATTAACAACTGCCATACTGCCTCCGTTCAATAAGTACGACTCAAAATCAATATCCAAACAATCAATATCAGATTCAACAGAGAATTCAGAAAAGAGAAATGTCAAACATTCTAACATCAATCTTCAATAAAAAGTTAAATGTACAACATAAATCGCTAAAAGTCCCTAAACATGAATTATTTGAAAAAAAAATGAGAACAAAAAAAAAATATATAGTAGAATACATATCTTACGGTCTAAAACAGTTCTATGACAATATTATCAAATACAAAATAAATGAGTTCCACAAACTAAACATGCAAACATGTAGCAATATGTTTCTATCTAAGGTTTTTTTTTAAGTAAAAGAAAAGAGTGAGCGGTAAGTGTAGTATGATTAATAATAACAGAAAATATACGTGAACTAGAGCATTTGTGATTTGAGAGAACACTAACTGAAATCTAAGGCCTCAGTGAAGGAACAGCGAGAACACCAGAGTTGGAGTCAATTCCATTTCAATTCAGTCGATTCTGTTTCAACTTACAATTGACAACATTCGTTTATGTATTTTTAAAGCATTAATATTTTAAATAATTTAAATCACTTTGTGCATTAAACTGATCAAACTGATCCCTAACCCTTTCGTACACCAAAAAAAGAAAAATTTCAATGTCTCTACAACATTGTTCTATGTCTAGAACCAATCGAGAGTCTGGAATTTTTTCAGAAGAACCATATCTTTGAAATCTAACGTAATGGAACTTCATATCTCTGATAACCAGGCTTGGCTTTGGCTAAACCTACTGAGATAAAGAGTGCACTAAAATAAAGAGGAGAATAACTTTGGCACAACTTAACAGTGACTTAATGTTTGACATTATTCATCTTTTTTGCTGTACATAGGCTAAAGGCTGTTTTTAGAAATCATAAAATAAAAACACAAATGGCACGAAATCAGTACAAAAAAGAAAAGCCCCCCCCCCCCCCCCCCCCCCCAAAAAAAAACAAAAAAAAACGGAACCAAATATATATCTGGTCTTCCCATATACAAAACAAATCTAAAGTCTAAACACAGTCAATCTGTAACCAACCACATCATTTCAAGCAGTGCTTTTTTCAGCGTTTTAGAGTCCCTGCACTGGGGACTGGAAACAGTCTCTAAACTCCGAGACAGCTGCAAGAGCTTGAAGAGTCTGTCTTTGTTAACTTGAAAATGTAAAGACATGCGGTGATTACCGAGACCCATTCTCCATTTCATCATCAATAAAAAGACACTCCATCAGATGAGGCTATATATATATATATATATATATATATATATATATATATATATATATATATATATATATATATATGGCAACAGGAAGGAAAAGGCAACCCTGTTTTCATGCAAGTTGATAGGCCTAATAAGAACTACAAGGCTGAATGGAGAAGCCATCACAAGCATTACAGACAAATAACAATAAAATTTCATTAAAAACAAAACAAAACAAAACAAAAATCTCACACGGTTATGAAATTATGTATAAAAGTAAGAGCCTTAAAAACAATCTCTGGTAAACAGAATAACACTGCCGATATAACACTTTCTGACTTTCTGTTTTTGTGATGGGTAGCCCATGTGAAGCTTGGTAAGATGTGCTTTGAAAAGGTCAGAAGGATTCTGCATTATTATTTTTTAACCCAAAACATTCATTAGTCTTCTTTAATCCTGATCTTTTGTCCACTACCTAGCTCGACTGGAGGTCAGAACTGTAAATGCAGCAAACTACTTGACTATTTTGCTGAATGTATTGTGCCATATAGAATTGTAATTAGCTTTAAATTCAAGGTGCATCTTTCCAAATTGTGTAAACCACATGGTAAATCAGTAACGCTTCACTTGACGTTACAATTAACGCATCTTATAAACAATTATAATACACCTATAATGGCTAAAAGTATTTTGTTGTGACTACTTACAAAACAAATGATGATCTATAATTAAGCACAGATCAATATGCATCGACATAGAGGCATTGAATGTATGGTTCAATAGGCATAATGTGTTAAAAATGCAGTACACCACACTAGGGGGTGTCCAAACTAATGTGCTGTAATGGGCGAACTTCACATGTACTCTAATTCAGACTGGAAGGTGGACTGTAAGTGCTGTTACGGCACACAGTACAAACATGGACCTACTTCTTTCATTTACATTTGAAGAAACACTGCTTCTGTATATTCTTATCGTTAACCCACACTCTAGTCTCAAGGGATCTCGTAACAAGAACATCTTGGGACAACTATGAGAAATTTTGGGCTTAATGTTGGTGAGACTGTGGACTTATTAGGGTATAAACACATTCACATTTCTAAACCCTACCAACACCAAATGAAGGTGGAGCTTAAAGCTTAGAGAGCAATGGTGTGATCTTCTACACTGTCCACCCAACAAGTTTGTTGTTAGCCAGTTAGGCCTTTGGACCTTAGCATGACTGAAGTGTCACCCAAGAAGCTCCAGTTAAGCATGTAGATGTGCAGAGAACAAATTCATGCAGTAAAAATAAACATTACCATTCCATTAGCTAACAATAGCGCTTCGCTAGCTAGCTTATTTTACTTTTGTTGTTGTTGATTGGACTCTGGATGTTAAAAGACCACAGACTAGAGGAATGTGGGTGCAAATTTTAGAGGCAGTGTTGGACCCAAACTTTGGTTGGTTTCATCCGCCTTCCAACTCAACCTCTCGGCCTACTCATGTTTACAGCAGATTTTGTCTCAATCCAACACCAAAATTTTAAAAAGTTGTCCCCAAGTTGTGATCTTGTAACAAGAATCTACATCTGACCCAGCAAGACTGTTCACACGGTACTTCGTAAATCACTTAATAGTGATTTTAACCACTACAATGGACATGTTACATAATTCACTACAAGATACTGTGTCTGTCTGTCTTTCTAAGACATTTTAATACTTTACTCCAGTTTCCTGGACTTGAACTAAGCCTGTATTTTGTCTAAATTTCAATGCCAGTGGTATTCACTAAAAATCTAGGCCTGAGCCTAATCTGGATCTGGAAAACCAGCTCTATAATTTTAACGTTAAGTAAAGTGTTACTGACGAATCGATTTCAACATGAATTTGCAAAAAAAAGTCAATAAAAAAGAATCTCTTGGTCTGTCAATGTACCAGCACTTTACATGTTAGACACGATGCCAGTAGACTGCTTTTGTGTGCATCTGTGTCTCAGCCGGTTGTATGTACAGCTGTTCTTCCAAGTTCTACATATCACATCTAAGGGCACTCCATTTTTCTGCTGATAAGTGTACTGTAGACTAGTCCTTTAAATGTTCTTATCAGTGAACTAGTAATACCACAAGAAGGTATATTTGATTAGTATAAATGTTCTAATATTTGAAATGTTAACATTTACATTTGTGGCCGTTATGATGTTTGTGTTTGTCCCAGGTAATAGGTCAGCACATTCATTTGATCTGAAAAAAAAACAAACAAACAAACAAGCATTTAAAAAATAAGTAAAATCACTAACACTTTAAACTGAATCTTATTGTTGCTGTCACAACTTGTAACTTGTAACAAAAACTTGTATCTCCAAAATAGAGTTCTAAATTTTGAATCATTTAATGTAATGAGATTTTATTCTAATGTAATAAGTGATTTTGGACCATTTCGATTAAATGTTCAGACAATGTACAAGGCAGCCTGCATTTTGAATTAAACAAGGACACTGATGTGTCACTAATGCAAAGCACTGCTCTTATGAAGCATCAAAAGCTATTTGATATTTGATGTTTATGGCGCCTCCTTGTGGAAGACTCTCTGTCTGCCAAACATGACTGTGGGAATCTAAGTGCCTGATTTACATGTAAAAATGACCAAAATGGACTTGTGAGGTTTTGATACGACAGCGACAATATTCAACACTTCATTGGTGTCAAAAACAACTGCCTCATTCAATTATTTTTTGGAAGAATGTTGGCCAAAAAGGGCTGCTAATGCATGTACTCAAAGTAGAAGTGCTAGAATAGAATCTCAGAACAGCACAGTTGAAGTTGAAGCTCACAAGATTCATGATGGCAGAATCAAGCTGCTTAACATCAGCCATCCTCATCTGCTAAATGCATTAACCCGGAGGTGTCAAACTGGGTTCCTTCTGAGTCAGTACTCTACAGAGGTTCGTGGATTTCCTCATCTAAACTTTGTCCAGCGAGTGCAAGAGCACTGATGTTCTACCCTGAAATTGATGGAGAAATAAAACCAGGAGACGGAGAACGGAACTGTACAACCCTTTCTTTAATACAGGTGTTTATCCAAAGGAACTGTCTTGTCAGTAATCCTTTCTGAGAATTTGGAGATGGCCTTTCAAATTCCTTTAAATCTACCACCAGAGGAGTTATGTCACATGTCCTCGCTGGCCACAGTGAAATGTATCAGTATGTACAATCAGAGGCTTCTCTATATATCTGGCATTGAACCAAAGATAAGCAGATTTAACTGGATAAGAATCATAAGACAACTAAATAAAATAACTAAAACTAACAAAATTTTATTTTAACTAAATAAAAATACAAGCGACATTTTTTGGCTGAGATGTGACATCATATTCTTAACATATCAAATAAATGCAACAACGGCGTTGACACATCATGTTACGATTGGAGAAGAATAAACAGCAGAAATAGCTATTTTTGCTTCAGCCTTAACAAGTTAAGGGAAATTATATGATTCAAAGGGAAATCACTTAAGAGCTAAATCTTCAGGCAGTAATACTTTTTTGTGTTTGTGATTTTCTGTATGCTACTGATATTGCATTTAAATGCACTACAGAGATGTAAAATATGTAGCTAAAACACCCTAATCTTAAAACACGGATTTAGGTTGAAGACAAGACATGCTTCATTTGTAACTGAAGTCTTGAGCTACTGGCTGAGACAATTATACATTAAAACTGAGCATGTGCTAAACTCAGCTGTATGACTTTATCAGAGGGACAGCTCACTGGCCAGAACACTCTTATTCACACACAGAAATGAATGCAGTGGACTGAATGCTAGTTAGCTAGTAAGAAATGTGTTTGGACTGAACCAGGCGATGACAGCTGAAAGTATCACCTCAAATTAGAGCTCTAGGAATGCAGTCTCGATATCCAGACCTCTGGCTATGGCTGATATACCACTGTGGCTTGACGGGACCAGTTAACTCATAAGAAAAAGGACTAACCATAAATCACTGTTTTTGTGTGACCTGCAGGCAGATGTCTTGTGCTTTTTAAATGTGCTGGTGGCTCACTAGCATTTAGATTCCTAAACAAAAGTTTGTTTCCTGTTACACTGATAAAAAACCTATGCACAGGTGCATGAGCTTTTGTAAAAACGGAGTAAACCAGTTAGCCAAGTTGCTTTTCAATTTTAAAATATTTGAAATTCATTTTAATTATTGAATATTCATTGCAACACTAGTTGAATCAGTTGTGTTTAATGAGGAGTCTGCAGTGCTGTGGCCTTGAAGGAACCCAGTTCTGACAACCCTGCATTAAACAATACACATAACTGGAAACATTTAGAAATAAAACTGTTTAGAAATAAAACTAAAGCATTACACTCACTGGTCTGGACTGTGACTACATCTGAGTCAAGTACTTGTGACTAGTCAGATGCTCTGCAGATATTATTGGAATCTAAGGAAGGATACAAAAATACATATACAATAAAATACAAATACAATAAAAGTACAAACAGGTATTTTGAACACAGTTAACACCACAAAAGTCTAACACTTTTTCCAAACATTTTCTGTTTTAAAAGCTGAAAATAAACAGTGTGGAATTAAACTTGACCAAGCACCAAAAAGGGGACACATTTAAGGCCTGTTGCTTATTAGTACAAAAAGCTTTTTTTTTTTTTAAGGGAGGAGGCAGGTGTTCTACATGCACATTGCAGTCTTCCTGCTTGTTGACCTGGGCAATGAAACCTGACTCTGTAGCATGTGGATATCAATGTAATAATTAAATTCACCATGACATATATACCTGCAGCACCAAACGTGTTTGACCAGGGCTGCTCAACAGCTGCGTTTATCTGCATTAGGTTTATTAAATGTGGTACTGACATAGGACATTAATTCACCCAACATACAGAGCCTTGTAGACATATTTTAAGTATCCTCCTTAAAATTCATCAGATTTGTCTCTTTACAAAGGACACTTTGATATTTTTTGTTGTGTCATATTTAAAAAGGTGGACTCTCAAAATGAATTAATTTAATGTGATATTTTCTATATGTAGGAAAATATTCTGTAATAAAAATGAGTAACTGAAAAGTGCTGTTTGCATAAGTATTCAACCCCCTTCTTTGAAAGCTCCTAGTTTACACTAAGGAAAGAAATTGCCATAACCAGGACACAACTGGCTTAAAATTGGCCTCTACTTGTGAACCATTAAAAAAAGTTCACCTCTTCTACACAAAAGGTGCAAGGTGCAAGAAGGGGGCATGTGAGGGAGGCCACAGAGAGGCCAACAATCAATCCAAAGGAGCTACATATTTCAGAGGCTGAAACTGGAGTGAGGCTACACAAGTCAAAGACATCAAGAGTTCTACATACAACTCACTTGTACTGGATAGTGGCTAGAAAGAAGCCATTACTGAAGAAAAAACACATCAAAGCACATCTTGAGTTTGCCAGAGAGCATCAGAGTTGCCCAGTTAAAACGTGGGATAAGGTTTTGCAGTCAGATGAGACAAAAATGGAGGTTTCAGCCAAAATTCAAAATGCTATGCATGCTGCAAACCAAACACTGCCCGCTTCTCAACAAACACCATCCCAACAGTGAAGTATGGAGGTGGGAGCATCCTGTTATGTGGATGCTGTTCCTCAGTGGGGACTGGGCATCTAGATTAAACTGAAGGACAGATGAATGGTACAAAATATAGTGAGATACTGGAGATAAAACAACCCACTTAAAAAAATTAAAAAGCTAAAGCTTGGGGGGGACTTCACCTTCCAGCATGGCAGTGATCCTAAGCACAAGGCCAAAGTAACAAAGGAGTGGCTGAACAACAAAAAGGTGAATTTTCTACAAATGGCCAAATTGAAGCTAATCGAGGGTCTGTGGCACTATTTGAAAAATGCCATCCAATAAACCTAAATAACCTGGAGCAAATCTGCCAGGAAGAATGGGCAGAAATCACTCCCAAACAGTTTGCAAAGGTGATGGAAACACTCCAACAGACTCAAAGCTGTTAATGTAGCAAAAGGTGGCCCTAACAAGTACTAGTCTGGAGGGTTGAACACTTATTCAAGCAGCATTTTTCAGTTTTTTGAAAGAACTGCTAGCATTGACTTTTTTTACTTTAAAAATTCAGAGAGCATGAGAGCATGTTAGTTTGCAATAAACAATACTGACTGGAACAGTCCGTGACATTCACATGGTAGTACACTGGTTGACTGACACCTGGCACAGGCCTAGGTAAATGTGCCACTGAGAACAGTGCAAAGCTTTTGGTGTCTACTTGATTATTGATGGGGAAAAAAACTTTTATCACAACCTGAATGCAACTAAAATGATCAATTTCTTTTGTATGAAAAACTACCATATACATACCAATTGCATGTATTCGTTGGTAGTCAGCTTTGATAGAGAAGAGTCCTCAAAGTGAAAAGGACAAGAAGGACAATATTAAAATGCTATTCCCCATTGCAAACAGATCAAAAAGCAATTTTACCAAACAAATTAACCAAAAAAATCACAAGTAGTGTTAACATTATGATAGATAAACTGGAGTCTTTAGCTTAAAACAATCCATCATGAATAAATACTTTGATAACTGCAATAATTTCCTCATTATTAATGATGTATTGAACAACTCTTTTGTGATTTGGTGACCAAATACGTTTTATTTTGAAACTGATAACAATAAATAATAGATTTAAAAAGAAGTTTAGGCCAACAAGAGGGAGAGATGAGAGATGACCCTCCAAACAGTCTGAATCATCCCTCGGGGTGTGTAGACTGTGAGAGAGAGAGAGAGAGAGAGAGAGAGAGAGAGGGAGGGAAAAAAAGGAAAAAAGAGATAGCCATAAAGGGGGCAAACCTGATTGGCTGATGCAGATGCGAAGGGAACACTAGTGGCGGACGTGGTTGCTGCAGACACAGCAGCTGGTGAAGCGCCGTGCATCATGGGTACTTTTCAGAGGGAAAATCATGTAAGCACACATACAAAGGAGTGTGGCCAACAAGTGTATACATGTGAAGGGGAGAAAAAAGTGTGTATGAGTAGAAGGGGTTGGGAAAGGAGAGCGAGAAAGCCTCCCAACACAATAAAATCACCCAGGGTAAACCAAAAGACTAGCTACTTTGACAAAAACATGCTAATGTCGCTAACAAAAAATGAAATGTAGCAAATCCCAAAAGCATGGTCTCACTAGCCTCACAGCTTTTGACTATATTATGGACACGTTTACTGTTTCACCTCATTTAGTCTCATTTAGTGTTAGCCATATTAGCATTTTTAGTCAAACTAGCACCTACATGGAAAAAAACAGTAGTAACCAATAGAGCAGTTAAAAACAGTACTTTTTGATTTACTCTTGGTGATTTTGCTGTGTAGGGTTTACACTAGCAGAAAGCCAATATGTGGAAATTGGGGTAAACTTGTGTTTATTAGGAAACCATAGTGTCATGTGAGCTAATACATTTACAGCTGAACAGAAGAGAAATGCAGGGCACAACAGTTCATAAACACCCATTTCAAAGTAAACAATAAAGAAATTCTAACAAATCAATAGAATCTTCCAGCACATACAGCATTAAGAGTGCTATGCTAAAGTCAGTGATCACCCTTCATTTATGTTATTTTTAGAACAGCCATTAAAATGAAATATTAGATTATATATTATTAGATTAGGTATTTACATAAGGAAAGAAAATAATAAGTTTCCAAAACTGCAGTACTAAAAGATAGAGGAAATGAGACTCCTAACAACCATATAAGTGCTGTACCACAAAAACGGTCTCTGTCTGACAAACAGTAATTAGAGATAGGAGAAAATCAGGCTGCACTTGTTCCCATGTGACAAGATAACACAATGATATTGGTCTGAAAAGATGTGCAGCTGTCAAGAAGTTGTTACTGAGAAAGAAGTTCTTACTAAGATAGACACTGCTGGTGTTCTCAGAAAAAATGGACTGGCCACAACATGATTAAATGTGTCTTCTTCTAAGACTGAACTTAGGATGTATGGAAAATGATCCCTGCAGATTTCTTTGTCAAGATAAAAGCAAGGCTCTCAAAAAAGCTGTAAAAATCAAACTAAATACTGAAAAAAAATATTTTCAGTTGTTCAGTTGTCTTCTGTGTACAATTTGATTAAATTAGATTAAATACATTACATTTTTTTCTGATGCTGAAAAATTAGTAACTTGTACTGTAAATTAAATAAAGGAAGGGTAACCTCTGATTTTTGCACAGTACTGTAAGCGCTTGGACCCCTAAACATTTCCATTATCATTGATGTCAACACTGCAAATCAACACACTGCAAAATTCATCCTACAGAGTTAAGTCCCCATGATCTACCATGGGTAATACTTTATTTGGATGGTCCACTACAAATTCTTTGTACATTTTCAGTATACCTTTAAGTATCATTCAACTAAACAGCCATTAAATGCAAATGATTGTGAAGTTGAGTTTTTCTTAGGTGGTCCACTGTAGGTGTTTTGTAAATGTTCAGTCGCCCTTTAACTAACATTCAACTAAATATCCATAAAATTCATCTGAACTTCAAGTTCAGTGTGAGTTTATTAAATCTATGCTTAACCCTAAACCTAACCCTAACCTTAAACTCAAGGCAAACATACACCTACTTCCAACCCTAACTATAATGTTGTTGATAATCAAGTGAACATCACCAGAAAGTTTGTCAGCGATTTAAGTATCTGTAGAGCATCTATAGCGAACCATCAAAGTAAAGTGTGACCCAATCATGTTTCTCACAAACCACCAAAACCCACATTACTCAAAAACTGGTGGCTGTGGAGCTCATTTGTTTATGTGCTACGTACAGAATCCAAAAATTAGGGAGTCATCTGATGAGTCAGTGAGTGTAGGGCTGTATTATATGGAATTAGCATGAGTTGTGTGGATTTTGATGGTGTGAGTGCAGCTGAAAGGGAGGAAGGCTAGAGACCTACCCACACTCGCTGCAGGAGTCATGCACAATATTGAGCCTGCCCATCATGCATTGCAACAGGAAGTGGATTGGAAAAAGGGAGAAGAATCAAAACAGCCCATCACAAGGTTGGTTAGATCAAAGAGAGACGACAACACAAAGAAAAACATTAAAAAAACTATAGGGAATCATGACATTCACAAAGGTTGATTAGTTGTGGAACATGTGATCTACAGTGGGGAAGCGAGAGGGAAGTGAACTTGTGAGGCTGCTCAGCAAGACAACAATGAGCTTGTAAAACAGTGATGACACTATAAAGAACCTCAAACACAGAACTACTATATTTACTACTACAATTACAATTTTAGTAATGACATCAAAAAGACATTATTAGCCCATGTCACATGTCTCACAGTCATAGTCTGGGATCAGAGTCCATCATTATCAAGCATCTCAGAGTAAGAAGACATAGAGTAAGAATAAGAATATACACAACTGGGTCCATAATTGTCAAAAAGCGCAAAGTGAGCATGCTGATCTGGGATCAGGTTCCTGGCCCATCAGTATGAATGTATTCATTTGGGCATATAAGACAAACCCAGTCCTGGATCAGAGCTCTTACTCTCAGACATTTGTTAACCACAAGTTCAAAGGTATTTTCGTGTGAAATACAGTGAAGGATTCAGCATCCTTTGTCAAATGACATGTTTCATGGATTTTCTAAGTGAAAATAAATGAACTAAACTAGTAAACCTCTACAGAGAACTAACATCTACACAATTTAATACACAATAAAAAAATTCTGTTTTCTGAATTTAATATTGGGGGGAAAAATTAAAACACAAATTTTGGCCTGTGCAAAATGGCACAATTTATGTTTTATTTTTTTCCAGTATGCTAAAAATGTTAAATAGAAATTGTGCAATCAAATGTGGAGAAAATGTCATACGTGCCTCTAGAGGACAGGTTCCCTTATTTTCACTTAGTAAATAAACAAAACATTTAATTTAGCAGGGGCTGTTCAATTTTTTGCACATGCCTATATATGGACCTTTATAAATGGAGTAATTGTAGCTCAGAAGTAGTTGATCAGCCAAGATATGTTTAGCGTCCAAATTTTGTTTCTTTAGTTCAGCTTTGCAGCTACAAGGCTAGCATTACATTACTACTAACAAACTTAATATTCTTACTAACAAGCGCTACACATCAATAGTCACAAAAATCCTTTCTGTACATACATCTTCAAAACATCTCTCAACACACTCAAACCACATTCAGCTCTTCACTAAAGTTGCACATACATTATGTTTATATGAGAGAAATTTTGGGGATGTCTTTAAAGAAAAGATTTGGGTGACTATTGACTTCTTTCATTTGATAGCAACATTAGTGCCAGCACTAAACTAAAGAAGCAAATCTTCAGGTTCTATCTAGATAAGTAGAAAAATGTGTACATTTGATTCATTACTGAACCATATCTTTAATTATGACTGACAATCAAAGTATTTTTAAACATTGTTGAGCAACTGAATATTTACTATACACTAAAACACAGAAAAGCACTGAAATCACATTGTTAAAACATTTTTGTTTAATATACCTCACAGCTTAAACTTACCCACAGAATAATCAGCTTAGGAGTGCATGTGGTTTAAATCCTATAGAGCTCATGTGCTTTTTCAAACTAAATATAAATATAGTACAGAAATATAATGTGTACTGTCATATGTACATCATATGACAGGTTTCATTGATTTTCTGAGGTAATAAGTTAACACGTTCTGTACACACTTTTGTTCATTTTAATGCCCAATTACTGTTTATTTACTGAACTGAACATACTGGTAAGAAAATAAGACATAAAATGTGGCATGTGCAAAAGTTATGACAAATTGAATGTCTTATCTTTTATTTCTTTCCAATATGGTAAACATACAGAAATTATGTGCTAAAATTTGCTAATAAATTACTTATTTATTTTTAACGGATTCCTAAAACGTTAACTGATTTTCACTTTGAAAATCAACAAAACATGTAGTTTGACCAGAGGCCAAACTAGTGCATATTGCAACTAGGTTGGAAAAGCTTTACAGAATATTGGCTATTCTCAGTCAATCTAAAAAAATCTAACTAACCAGTTTACCTTAGCTGTTAGCTAACCGGATCTAGGCAGGTTGGCACTGAACTGGCTATTGACTATGCTAATGTTAACCTGATTACGCAACAAAAGTACATCTGATCTATCCTAACTGTGTCATTAACATGCATGTTAAATCAGTAGATATTTTTACAAAAACTAATGTTTGCGTTGCAATGTCCCTTAACTGAATGGTTAAGCTTGTCCAACCTTGCAGCAATTGGTAGTAAAGAATACATTTGTGGGTGAAGATTTGATAAGTCAATTCCTGAAAAAAGTTTTACAATGACAGGATCATGCTGGTGCGTTCGCATGTGGGCATCTTCATGAGCATCTGAAGTCGTCTTCTGCGCAACTCACTGCCTGCTTTGAATAGATTTAGCTATTTTAAAACCTTTTATTGTTTGCCCTGAGGTGAAAAGTCACGTCAGGGGTGACAGAAAGCCCTACCTGAAGGAATAAACGCTGCCTGCTGCTGAAACTGCATGTTGGCCAGAGCCTGTTGGTACTGCAGCATGCCAGCATTGAACATGGTGGTGGCACCGTTGGTTTTCTCAAGGGCTGGTCTCTTTGGCAAAGGAGGCATTACACTATGAGGGATGCCCTGCTCGGCATGAGGGGAAAAATCATGGGACAAAGATGGAGTGGACAATAACAAAAGAAAGGAAAGGGAAGAGAAAATAAACAAGAGTTATTGTCAGAAAACATGACAGTATAGCACAAAAACGGAAAAAAAACAAACCAAAACAAAAACTAAACAGCAGGCAAGCAGCAGCCTACACGCGACTACGCCACAAGCAGAAGCAATAGTGCCAAATCTGACTAGATATATACACGACAACATATATACGGCTTCAAACATACATGAACTACATTTGCATACTACTTCCACTATTAACGGGACTATTGCTAGCTAAGCTGGCTCCAGTGCAAATGAAGCAAGCGCTGCTCTACTAAAATGTACTGCAGACAAAGAGGGACAAAAAAGAAATAAATAAACAAATAAAAAAAGACAGAAACTGAAAAAAAAAACAAAGCTGCACTGCTTTCTCCATGATATCTGCGAAATATGAGACATAAGTTATTAATCTGTTGCTCAGGTGGCTACCACATAGCTGATACCCAGACTGCCAGAGTATTTACTCCCCAGTTACCCAGTTACCCATGCACTACAGAGTTACTGAACATGCATAATACACAGATGCTGAAGTAAACGTAGATACTGTACAGACACAAGAGCCGTGACACACCAGTTTAGTATGCCTGATCCTGACCTATATGCTGAAGGAGTAGGCTACATGTGATGACCTGATTGTGGTTTTTGTAAACTGCAAAATTCAATTTTGAATTTACAATGTTTTAGGTTTTTGTCCAGCCCTTAAAGACATTAAATCTGAAATGTTCAGTTTATTTTAGCTTCTAGGCAAGCAATGACCGTAGAAACTTACAATATGCTGGTAGCTGGACTGGAATAAAAGATACATACTGTATTTAGGGCTTTTAAGAATGTAGGGCATAAGGATGGGCATTTTAAACAACTTGGCTATTTGGAGATTTGCATGATTTACAGTCTTAGACAATGACAATAAGAATGTGTTATACTGTTATAAATACAATTATAATACGCATGATGAACATGTAACAGTGTACAAATCTTTTTGCTTTTAATGACCGTTTTCCAACCTCTATTTTCCCTTACATTTAAACAGGCTGTTTTTCTTATCGTACCTTTAAGGCTGATGTAAGGCTATATGTAAATTATGTTCTAATTGGCTGCGCTGCATTCATTTAAAAAGCACTCTGTGCTGAAACATTCCGTATAACTTCAATGTGAATGGGCGGAGCTCATATAGGTTAAAATATGCAATATGCAGATATATGCAAATGCATTGGTGTTCATGACACCACAGTAATGGTGAATTCAAAACAGGCTGTTTTTTGCAGCTTAGTTTCTGTAGGACTGTATGGACAAGGTAGTGAATGATATGATTCAAGATGAACATTATTTGCATACTCTGTAATATAAACCTACACTGTGTAAGATTTGGGGATTTGGAGACCTCTCCGGTAGAAAAGCGGAATTACATGCAATGTGCAAAAGAATATTTTGTAATGTAGGCTGTGCTTCAGACCTCTTTCCTGAGAGAAGGAATTTGATGATTGCAATTCATAAAATGGTGACGGTAAAATGACTACTTCAGGTTTTACAGGGCGACTTGCAGATGTGCGCACACACACACACACACACACACACACACACACACACCATATTTTAGTGTTTTTTTTACAATTTACTTTGTTTTTTACATGAAGTTACATGTGCTTTATTCAAATACCTTTCAGATGTCTATATATTTGATTACCCATCCTTACACGGGTATTTAGCGATACTATATTGCCTTGACAATCAGTACAATTCTCCACAATCAGCTGATCACAAACGTTATTAAAACAGCAGTAGGAAAGAACACAAAGCCAATAAATAAAACAGAAAGAAAAAAAAAAGTTCTACGCTTGCAAATTATCGTTTGTTAAGACACTACGACAAAGCAACATGCCAAGCAAAAAGGTGAAAGGTCATAGTACCAGGTCAAAGGTGGCCTCGAGGGGTCGCTTCAGTGATTTGACAGCCGTCTTAATTAGCAGGCAGCGAGCACATGATGGCAATGGGCCAATGGGGTTCAAGCGCATAAACATAAACAGCAAGCAGAGGTGCATCATGGGGCAGCAGTGCATTTTGGGTGGGTGAGAAAAAAAACAAATAAAAAACAAATCATTTGGAATGCAGTATACAAAGGGGATATCAGGACTATGACATGCACTTTAAAGTCATTTAGGAAAGTCTACTGCAGTATAGTAGATTAATACTATAGATTAATCAGCTATGTTGACTACAGTATCAGTATCACAGGGGTGCTGCCAACTACAGTATTCACATCTGAACAGCATCATGAATTTCACAGTTCTCAAAATGGAAATACAACACATAGCATTACACAGTGTTATACCAAACCACTTTAAGTACTATTGAGATGGGATTCGTTTTGCATGAGGACGTTTTACATCGGGCATAATGCAATGATCACTGGTGATTTTAGCCCTGTATGAATCCACTGTGTCAGCAATGATTTCAACAGCATTTATCTGTTATAGAACAAACTGCAGAAACAACCCCAGTTTATATGAATCCCGTCCTATAAAATGTACTATAGAACTATCCCCAAATTACATTAATCCTGTGCTAACTAATAGAGTGTTACAAAAGCATGGCTCTGGACATTAAAATATGAAAAATGAAAGAAAATAAGTGATTTTATGGGGTGATGCTGACTACTTACTGTAAATTCCCAAGCTAAGGACAATGAGAGTGACCCAGTGCCTTCACTTGAGAACAGGTAAATGAAATTATAATTAAATGTTTGTAATGATTTCTACTTGTGAGCCTTTGCAAATGGAACTCTTTTGATTTGAGTAGCCAGTCACATCTCTGTAATTTAGATGTTGATTTCTGATCCTATGCGAATAAATCATAAACATTACAGACATTCTGTGTTTTAATTACATTACACCTCATGTAAAACTGCTCCCATCCCAAGAGTACGTCAGTCTCTATTACATTAGAATGCTCATATCACCCCCTAGTGGACAGAAGTGAACGGGTGGACCTGTACATTCTCACACAACATTATAGGAATCAGTCTGTAGAACAGAATCATGAAACACAGAGTGCTCTCAAACATTATTTTAAGAGGCACTTTACTAGGATTATAATTGAAAGACATATTCACATGACACACACTATATGTCCAAAAATTTGTAGACACCTGCTGATCCAAAGTTTCTTCTGAAATGAAGTATTAATAGAGTTTGTCTCCGCATTGCTACGGTAACAGTTTCTGCTCTTCTGGGAAGGGTTTACACTAGATGTTGAAATGATTGCTTTCAGCCACAAGAGCATTCCTAAAGTCAGGTACTGATTTTGGATAATTAGATCTTGAACAAAAACGCCACTCTGACTCATACCTAAGGCATTGGATCGAGCTACATCACGCCAGAAAACTCAGTTTAACTGCTCCTCAGCCCAGTGCTTGGGGCTTTATGCTTTGTAGGCCTTTAACTGATGCATTGGGCACAGACGGTGGGCACAGTGATCTTAGGCTCATATGCAGTCCCATTCTACAAGTTAGTGTTTTTCTATGGCACTATCTGAGCTTAAAATCACGAAATTCATTAATTAAAATAGATGTCTGAATACTTTTGGACATATACTATATATTCGGTAAAGAGCTATTAAAGGAAATCTCTGGCATGTTTGCAGATAACATCACATTCCCCTTGCTAGACACAAAGTAAAGATTTCCATAAACTAGGAGTGAAATGGGTCGCTTTGTGAAAAACTTAAAAACTGTAAAAGCAGATCATCTGTCTTTTCCTTCATAACAGCACTTAGGTTAACTGAACCTGTTGAGGTCTGCATATATAACATTTTGTGTTATTCAGATGTTGTCATACATGTCAGATTACCAGTATTTAATCCATTAAAAGGCCATGGACTGACGTTTTATTACACATTTCTATAACCAAATAAAGTTCAGCCAGTTGCCAGACTGGTTATTTATATAACAACATAATATTCATTCTCACTCTAACATGAGACACACTCATGCACAGATGTTAGCATGAGCAATCATGACTTCTTTTGAGCTAATATTTGTGTTGACAATAGCTTTTGTAACTAGCCTTGTAGATGGTGAGTAAATAAATCAATAGTAAAATAAATAGGTACATTTTGCTTCAGTTTTGTAGACAGACCCATTTCACAATGAGAACACTGTAGCAAATGAATGACCATTCCGCTATTTCTGAAGCTATTGCCAAACTGAGTCCTTTAGGAATTATAAACGCAATGCAAGTTAAGTTGGTTTCCCAAACATAAGTATTGTGACAGAAAAATCCATAAAACGTAAGCATTTATGAATGTTTGAGCCTGCATTGTATGACTGGTGCGTGTCTATATGAACATACAGTAAATGTTTATCTGTCCTTGTATATTTAGATATGTTTGTAAGTCCTGTCCTTCAGTGGGCAGCTGCATGGACAGTACTCACCATGGCAGCGGTGGCTGTGGCCTGGTTCACCTGGTGCTGTGCTGCTTTGATCTTAGCCTGCAGGTTCGCTGGAGGGTGGAAGTATTTGCACTTGTCTCTGGAGCAGCGGCCCTTGATGTAGTCCATACACACGGTCACTGTGTTATCACTCGAGTCGATCATGGTGCTGTCTGCTGGATGGGCGAACCTGCAGTCTGTCTCACCGCGGGAGCAGTTACCACGCTGGTACTCACGACACACCTGTGCACAGACACACCCACACACATAAAAAGTTAGTTACAATGCATATCTTTAACTTTGAGATCACAAATAGGCAGACCGCGGTCCGAGTCCGGGCCCAGATGCTGTCCTATGCGGACCTGGACCTATAACTGATAGACTATTGAGAATTATTTCATTTCGATGGGGTGGTCCTATTTTAATTGGCATAACTTTTCTAGACTTTATGGTTCCACTTTAGCAGCCCGGGAGACTCACGGACCAATCGCATGTGTTGTAAATATCACACATGGAGCCATTCAGCCAATCAGATTTGTGCATTACGATGAGCACTGAAACTAGGGTGAGTGACGCACACACAGGGGAGGGACGAGGTGAGAAACAGCAGTCAGAGAAGAAAGTGAGTCAGAGGGAAGTTATTTTACATGGTGTTCTCTAAAAGGAGAAAACTGACAAATATTGTTAAAATATGTTGACTGCATAAGATGTTGATATACCTACCAGGCTACTTCAGTATGCAGTATATGGCACTGAATCATGGTGAAATTTAGACATTATGATGTTCCAGACCTTTGCTTAAAGGAAATTTTCTCTAATTGGACCTTATTGAATTTTAATTAAATACTCCTGTCCTACTGCAACCCAACAGATATGTGTTCATTACCAGCGGACTGACACCAGGGGGCAGCAATGCCCACAACATTGATGCTGTTTTGGCATTCAAGACTTTCTGAAACGTTCTCTAGAGAGCACTGTTGGCCTGTTCTTTCATATATAGGTATACTCATATGAAATATGATATATGCCCACATATACAAAGATCTAAAGGGCCATACATGTATTTTAAAATATGGACACATACGTTGTGTACATACTGTATATAAGGATCACTCATTGGACATCTTTGCATAATATATGGCTCACATATATATGTCTGATAGGTGGTGAACACTGCATGAGACTGGGATCATAGATACATCACTATTCTGTTATAACTGTTACTTTATTAACTGTTTGCTTTTTAATATTAAACTATTTAAATATGTCTAGGAAGAATATTCTCATTTATACGATATATAAAATAGTTTTTTTCTTTTACATTTTATATTTTTATTTCTTTATTTTATTGCACAGCTTTCTTTCAGTATGCAGGTTTTTAGAGCATTTAGAGTTTTTAGAGTTTTATGTAGCTGTATACTATTTTTTTCTTTAATTAGGAGGAAGAAACAAAGAAGATACATACAACTCTTATACCACATCAAGCATGTTAAATTAATATCTGCCATCCATATAAATAATGTTTATCATATTTTGATAAATATACTTGTTATACATACGTTTGCCTATGTTGATATATTTTTGACCAGTGAGCACACTCTCCCATGACCTAGAACAATAAGTGGCTTAGATGATGGGATAATGGCTAAAATGGATTCCCCATATTTAAAAATGGCCAGTTTCTAATAAGTTGGCATATATGTCACATATGTATGTCCACATGTGACTAAAATGAGCTGGATATAAGGGACATCCGTGGACGCTAATATACGTAATATATCTGAAATCCATATATTGCTATTTCCATATGAGTATACAGATATCTGTGCAAATGAGTCTTTTCCACATTTATGCACTATCAATCTCTCTTTCTCTCTCACTGTGGGCTTTTCATTCTATCTCTAAAGATGTAGCCTAATTTAGCTTGCAGCTAACTCACACAGTTTCCATGGCACTATTGTCTAGCTTAAATATTGACTTGAGTAAAAGTGTAAAATAATGAACTAAACTGTGTAGAATGTAAATGAGCTTGTAACTTACCAAGACTTATCATCTGACTAAAATGCTGATAGATATACTGTTTGTTGGCAAAGTAAAATAATGAGCTAAACTCTCTCTCTCTTTCAAGACTGTGACATAGTTTGTAGATGACTCTTAACACCTTTTCGGGAGATTCCATGATGGGGGTACCATTTAGCCTGTAGCTCTTAAAAGTCACCATTTTCAACATTGCATCTAAGAAAACATTATCCATTTAAAACCGTATTAACCAATCTTAGGAACAATGTCTCATTTTTGACAAGGTTACTTTGGTGGCAGTGGCTTAATTGAGTAACAGTGGACTTTTTAAACCATAGAATAAGCAAATGTAGGGATCAGGCCTAGTCCTGGACTATACAGCATTTTCAATGGTGGACAATATGTAGTCCAGGCTTAAACCTTTTCTGGGAAACCAACACAAAATTTGGTTAGCTAACATTCATGCTAATGGCCTGATTACATTGACATTCTAATGATTTACTGAAATGAACACTTTACTTTCAATCAATAATTGTGGTAACAAATATTAATCTATTATTTTGGGCAGATTTAAAAGTGACCTAATCAGTCAATTGTACAATGTTATTGAAAATAAAGAAAAAAAAAGTATAAGAAAACTTCATTACTTCTTCACATGATGTCCAGGAGATTAATTAATATAAACTACAATGCACATTTTCTTGACCCCTAATAGATGACTGATGAAAAGGGATGTTTCAGTCATGAGATGCTAAATGGATTCAAACATTAATGCAAAAATAATACGATTTTTAAGGCATTTTAATGGATATATTTCAAGGTAATCGGTGTAGTGTTCTTGGATAGACATAAATACCGTTTTCTAGGGGCTGTGATGTTTTATTAAGGTATGTATTTAAATTTCTGCATAATTCCATTGTTGAGCTGTAAACAAAGTAATTTGAGTGGTTTTTACTGGCTTGATTTTTTTTACAGCAGTGAAAGGAACCAGGATAACTACACTGCAAATATAAGCATTTGCTAAGCACAATGACCAGAGAACTCACATGTGTGTTATAGTGTTATAATCTAACATTTTTTAGATTTTTCTTTGGGGACTAGAATGCCTTGCAATGCCCTGCATGTACCTCTCCACCTACAAAATCTTTTCTCACAGCTACATCTCAAGCATCAAACAATCATGCATAACAATTTCATGTAATAACTTTCTGTGAAGTAGATTTTAGTGGCATTTAACTCTTCAGATGTCTGGCTCCTATCACCACCACTGTGAAAAATTCTTCTCCAGAACAGTGCATTTAACATTAAACCTCTCATATGACTTTGCCCTCATCAACAATGATTTAACTATGGACAAATTCAGAAAAATATTTGGACTTTTCCTTTAAGTTCCTGTAAATTCCTAAAATCATCTCACTCTGTGTCGCTTTTTGCCCATAGTTCCTATTTACTGGCATTTTAGTTGTTTTTTTGGTTGTAGGATTTTTTTTATTTTTGGTTGTAGGTAATCCCAGGCCTGGGGGGGGCTACATGTATTTCAGAGGGCCATGGAAAGCTAGCAATTTGGAAATCCCTCAAGACGGTGTCTGAAGAGTTGGTCACAGTTGTTTGAAAATGGTTGTTAAAAGTCTTCCTAAAATCAGGCAAAAGACCAGAATTGCTTGTCAAAGTACTTGTAATAAATGGCTGGGAGCAAGAATAGTCTTGATTGACTTTTTTCACATCCTCCCCAAGTTCATTCCTTCATTTAACCACCATTTACTTTTCACTGATGAGTGTTTAAATTGAGGGAAACTTAAAAGTCAAAAGTATCAGTCTCTCTTACCTCCAGGCGGTCGGTGCGCAGTAGTTTCTGTGCAGCAGCGGCGGAGGCAGCAGCAGCATTAGCAGTGGAGGGAACGGGTGCTACGCCGGGACTCCCGCCGATCAGCACGGGCGCACTGGGCAGAATCTCTGCAGGCATCAGTGCTGGAGACACGGGCCCCAGGTACGGGTTAAACGTAGCTGCGGCCGCTGCCGCTGCTGCCCCGGCGTTAGTGGCGAGATTTGGTGTGACGGAGAATAAAGGCTGCAGAGAAAAAGTAAGAAAGAAAGAGAGGGACAGAATATGAATGAGTGATGGGGATGTACCCTGATTTTCTTTTTGTTGTAATATCAAGTGATACTAATGCTAGTATTCAGATATCAGTAATAATACTGATCATTTTAGTTGTCTTGCACACATTAAAAGGGAAGATATGTCATTTCTACAGTGAAATTTCAAAACGTTCCTGACTCTTACCCACTTCAGAACTTCTCGCTATCAAAATGTTTGTAAGGATCAATGCTCATTGATGAACATTGAATCCACCCTAACCCAAAAGGGACCATTCTTTCTTCTCATTTGATCAAACTATAGAACCACAGTAAAAAAAAAAAACAATTAAGGATTCAGACCTTTGATATTTGCTTATATTATGATCTGTTTAAATTTAAATGTAACCATTTAAAAGTATAAAAGGATGAACTTGCTGGTAGTTGGACTTTTGCACAGCGCAGAGATGCAGGCAATTCCATAGACTCTTAATGTAAGCAATTATCTTGAGTTATTCCTTTTTACACCAGGGCTCTTGTTCTTTCCTCAAAAATGAATTCCATACCTTCTCAAAGCTGCTTTGAGGTTGCTTAAACTTTCTAAAATTATATGATCTTTTTTTCACTTCGTAAATGTCTATTAACTGTAGCACGGTGAAAGAAATCATGAAATATGGCTGCGTCAGAGTAGATAAAAAGTGAATACCCACAGACTTTAATTAGTTTGTTTGCCTGCAGCAGATTTGCAATTGCCACCTTGAATCTATCACATTACATCAATATAATAACAAAAAAAAACAACAACAACACATATTTTCTTATTTACTTTTCCAGTTCTGGACAGGAGTGCTAGTAGGTCACCTGTAGATGATATTAGTGATTAAATTGGAGCAACATGATTAAAATGGAATTGCTGGAAGTTCACTGACTTGGACTGGCCTGTTTGAACTTTGGGTACTCTTTACTGGTTTGTGGAGGGAATTTAAGCATTTCTGTAATTACATTATACTGTGCAGACTGTCTTCTATTCTGGAACATCTGGGAATGGAGCAGAGGAGGCGTGGTTAAAGTGGCAGGGAAATAAAGAAGACACTGGAAGCTCGCCTTTGATGCTGAAGTGGGTTAATGTTCTGTTCTGGATAATATTGTAATGTCTGTCTTCTGACCAAGGACTGAATAGACAAGAAGAAACAGTGCAGTTTAATAGCACACTGCACTCACAGTATCCACCAGCTAAACACAGTCCTGGTAGAGAAGTGTATAACACCACTAATATGTGTAGTTTGGAATCACTGTTCGATAGAATGTGTTTAATAAAATAAACTCAATGTGAAGATAATATATATAAAATGATCCTTAAAGTCACAGGTTTGAAATAATTAGCATAAATATATACACATTAATAAGTAATGATCAACAAATTAAAAGTGATGAACATCTTTTGTTGCTTTGAGAAATCAATCCAGCAAGCTTCACTACATTTCATACCTTCTCATTTTTCATACTAGTTTTTCTGTAGTACCGAGTTAGTTATTTACATTGATTTAACTGCAGGCAGAGCAGCTCTAAACACACACTGATTAAGACTTTACAGCGCTGCTTCTCCTTTAAGAGTGGCCCAGCTACAGGTGAGCCTCACCATTGGCTGAAGCTGGCTGCCAGGCATGATGGCATTGGCTAGCTGCATCTGCTGGGCAAGCATGGCCATGTTCTTCTGCTGGATCAGGTTGTTGCGGCCGTTTATCTCCAACTGCGTCTTCAGGTGGGGAGGCGGGTGCAGGTACTTACAGTTCTCTCTGGAACAGCGGCCCTGAAGGAAAGAGAGAAGGAGACAGGAGAGACAGAGGAAAACAGAGAGAGTGTATGAGAGATATTAGAGAGAGCAGAAAGGGGAGAGAGAGAGAGAGAGAGAGAGAGAGAGAGACATTAGTTACATTACAATCATTTAAAGTGAAATCATAAGATCTTTTGTTTTAGTTGCTAATGGAATCCAGTAATAAGCCATAATTCCTTTGTCATGTATTGTCTCTCTATCACTTTTCACAGCGGATGTGATTGATCCAGCCCTAAGCCAGTTTCCCTGTAGGGCTGAGAGAGTGCAGTGTCATCAACAAAACAGAGCTGTCAGGCTTTGTGCAAAATGACAGTATTGATTCATGATGTGTCTTTCTATTCTGTCTGTGGGATAGTAATGCATCTGATGAGTGTATAGGTCTGTGCCTGAGTGACCCACACATTCTCTAAGTCCACATCTCTTTTAAAGGGATTTTGCATGGATGTTAGGGTGTGTTCACATTCAGCAGGTTTGGCTCGATTAAAGTGAACCCTGCTTGCTTTGTTAGTGAGGTTTGTTAGAACTGACAATGCTGCCATATGAACCCTGGTGTGCACCAAATAAACAGCGGAGACCACGCCAAGGAAGTTGCTTCTAAACGAACTCTCGTACTCATTTGGAATATGCATGCAACACTAACTAAAGACATCTTAACAGGCCAAATCATCATCACTTCTCTACCTGTCTTCCTTGGTACGTGTAGAAGATGAATTTTTGATGCTGTTTTCCCACATGCGTGAGTTTCATCATCTTTTTATGAGCTCTGCATTGGTTCATCAGTTATACTGTATGTACCATCAGTATGAATGCTAAGTGAACCAGAACTAAAATGATCTAGACTACTAGATACTAGATACTACTACCTAGGCAACTGAACTAAAAATGTAAATGCACCCTAAATATGCTGATGCTGGGACAAAACCATATATCCAGAAGTGGTAACTGAGCAGGAAAAGCTGAAGATGATGCTATGATAACTGGGAAAGCTGTACAGCATTGAGAATTAAGTTATAGTTAAATTAACATCCACAACGCCTCATTTTCTAACAAACGTTGAGACAGATGATGATGATGACATGAAAAACTATAGATAATTACAGTATATTTTCTATCATGTAATGCCGCTTGGTGTCTAGTTTACAGTGTTCCTACAACAATTATGAATATAATTTGACATTCAGAAATCAAGGACATCTGAGTTGATTACCAATAATGATAATCAATACCAACGCCATTGCCAATATTAAGAAGCAAAATTTAGCCAATATTTATCTAATTATCTCATCATATCTCACTTTAATCCATACATGAAGTGCAGGGTGCATAAGACAGGTCATTTAAAATAGCCATGATGTCGCTAAAACAATATCAATTGTTTTAATCTCAATTTCAATTTCAACTTCAGTGAATAATATGCATTTATGGCTGGCAGCACTGTATGACCAAAAGTATTCTCCTAATAGCTCACAGCCAAGGCACTGCTTTTACCACAGACCAGCTAACAGCAAGTGCCTGTTGTGTTCCTGACTGACCCCGAGCGAGTGTCCTGTGTCTGCCTCTCTTTTTGGATGCCATCCGTTTAGCTTCGCCCCTCAGGGCCTCAGTGAACTGGAAAGCCCTTTACTATTGAGAAACTGAAAATCACTATCCGTCTACAGCTATTAATACACCCATCTGATGCTCTGTCTGTTGGCCAGCTAGTCGGACTGAGACTTCGGGGGGGACATTAGGTCAGAATAGACCTAAACAGGGACTGGTCTTATGTGCAGGCCACATTAGAATGACAGAATGAACAACTGAGGCCTTCAAAAACCTAAAGACTAAAATATACAATAGGTGCGTATACTCATATACAACAAAGCTGCTACTGGATGCAGACATGACAGTGATTTAACAGTTTTGACCTTTTTTACCTTATTATTTCATATTCAGCACAATCCATCCTATCCTAGTAACTAAGAGATAAAATTCTTATTGATTGAAGAATAATCACTTTTAGCAGCTTCAGAACATCTTTTGAGTTTTGATTACATCACTGTGTACCACCAGATATGTCACATGAAAAAAAATGTATTATAATTGCTGATTCAGGTTGAATCGGTTAATTGCAAACTACTGCTTCAGACACTCAGTCATGCAAGTTGGTTCTATTTTTAATAAACATATTGTCTGTTATTTCTTGATCTAGAGGTGTGGATGTAGAAGAACTGGTAGTGCTAGCTCATCAGTCAGAAAGTTAATGATTAATGAAACTAATGATTTTTTCTATGAGCGTATATGAATTTACCAACTATTCTTTGATTACCTGACTAATTACATCATAACTGCACAATAACATTTTAAGTTTCATCTGTGGAACAGACCATTTCTGCTTCTATGATGAAACAAAACAACACAAACCTTATCGCCCCAACACTCCCCGTAGTGCACTGCAGTCTGCGTTTGTTATTCATGTAAACAGCATCACGTATCAAGTCAGTTTAGACAACAATTACCGGCTGAATGACTATATCCTGGTCTGTATGGTGCAGTGGATGCAGCTGGTCAGTAACAACTCAGTGAAATTGAATGTTCCACGATGAGTCACGATGAACTTTTCCCCACAATGTCATAAAATAACATAATAAAGAAACAAAGACGCACAAACAGTATCTCCCTCACTTGTCTCTCACTAACTCTCATAGCAGCTATAATATGTGAAATGTTATATGAATGTTATATAAATATGTATTTATTATTTTCTATTTGAAATAGCCTGAGAAATTAATTTTGGGCAGAAGTTTAAGCATTGTTATAAAAAATGCACACACACGCATGCGCACACACACACACACACACACACACACACACACACATATACACACACACACACACACACATATACATATACATATATATATATATAATTAAATAAGGTCATTTGAGATGATGTGCTGAATCATTTCCTATAGAACTAGAACCAAATTAATGTAGGCCAAGAGATTTACCAGCTCTCAAATCAAGAAGCCCAAGGCTACTGGCAGAACAGTTAAACAGAACGAGTCCACTATGCTATTTGAAAAGGAATCATTGCTGCTCTGATTCAGTTTCCCAAACTCAGTGTAGCGCGATGAGTCATCATTAGACGCCAGGGCAAGAATCAATACAAGGACTTTCACTACTGCCTCACAGTGAATGCTACAAAACAACAATGTTGGGAAACCACACGTTTTATGATGGAGGGGTTTAGGTTCCTGCTAGCTTTCTGTTCTGTCGTACCAATGTCAATATCAGATATACCTGACCTGTCCATGCTCCGCCCACAAATGTGTTTTTTGTGGAAGCAGCTGCGAGGTTGGACAAGTTTTACAGAACACTGACATCCTAATACAACACTAGCACATAAACCATGTTTAAATTTGTATGTTTAGAGAGTGGTATTAGTTTGAGAAATGATCTTGATTTTGTGTACGTGTGAGAGGTCACTTCGTTTGGACAGACCAGGTTTGGTAGCTATTTTATCACTGCAGCCAGGCTAGCTCCTAAACTCTAGGATAGCACTCCAGAGATGATTAGTAAGGCAAGATCACTGAAGTGTTCTTAAATCCAGAATAGAAACTTTGTTTAGACTACGCCTAAACTGTAAAAAAATAGGTTTTTACATAATTAGTATTTAACCTGGTTTCCTTCAAATTTGGAGTTAATTATATGGGTTCAAGTAACACCAATTACTTATTTTATTTGATCTTTTCAATGTTTTACTAATAAAAAGCACAAAAAACAGTGTACAGACTTACAAACTGCATTTTTGAATGAGCTCTTGGAAAAAATCATAGTCTACCATTAAAGAAGTCTCATGCATATTTTATGCAGTGACAGAAAACACATTAGAACATGTGAGAAAGCTCAGATTCTCCAGGCTGATACATTTCACTGTTGCCACTGTGGCGTCGTAACATCACTGAAAGCAGATCGAATTCTCAGGATGGGTCACCAGCAATACTCTTGGTTCTTCTGGTTTATCTGAATGGGCTTTTTGCTACTATTCTGTAAAGCTTGTCTAATGTTGCAACAGTAGAAACATCAGGCCACATCTGTGGGTGGAGCATGGATGCCAAAAAGGTAGCTGTGAAAGTTGCTGTTATAATAAACACCCCTCGCAATCACAATATACTGAGCTTCCTTAAATGATTCACAGAAAATGCTGACGTATCTGAGCCGCTTCAGAGTTTATTGGTGTACCAGTCATGAATGCCTGAGTATCACTATATAAGATACAATTCATTTCAGGTAGATAATGTCAGTGAACTGATGGTGTCATTTTACAAAGAGCACTAAAGTAACCTGTGACCTACGAGTAAAGTTTGTGGTGCTCTTCTGGGCCAGCTGCTATATGGTGGTGCACCCTGCTCCAGTTAACACAGGAAGGAGCTTGGTAAGCACTGAGCAGCGTGGCCTATAACACAATAGCAGCAGACAAAAACATCCACCACCACAAAAACAGGTAGCACTAAAAAACAGCCAGCACTAGAAGTCCTATGACTCACTACGAGCAGATCAATGCAGACTCAAGTGTTACTTCTGAAATATTCTGTGTACTGTAGCTCTTTAAGGCTGCCCTTATCCGCTGTGCTGTCAGTCTCTTGAATTAATCACTATGTTTATGCAGATGGAAGAAAATTCTAGAATACAAAGCAGAGCCCGGTGATGGGGCGTTTGGCTGCAGATGGTCGCTTTTGCTGCTGAGGCAGCGCTGCAACCTGCATCCACATTCAACACATAGCCTCTTCCTCCATGATCCATAATCCATAAATCAAACACTATACTAACAAATCCAGAAAACGGAACATCCCACAAACCACTGGTGCAGCAAATCTGAGCAAGCGAATGCAGTAAACTCAGCTGCTATGAACAAATAAACAATCACTGTCATAAGTCATACCAGCAGAGTAATACATTTCAACTCCTGACAAATATAATATTTTCCATTTCTGCTGGATACGGATTTTATATTTCTAAATATATATTGTGTTATACGAATCTACTCATTTCAACAAATCTACTAATTTGCTATTTAAATCATTAAGAAATCATGTTGTTGACATAAAATGGCAGATTAAATGGAAGAAACAGCTGATATATGGCAGTAATTTTAAATGGTTAAGAATGTGCCAAAGACTGAACTTAACTTAGAATGAATGTTAGTCATGCACCAAAAGAGCCAAACTGTATTATCTGTAGTAGCAGTTACTGGCGCTGCCTGATTATGGTAAACATCATAGTCCTGATTATTTTGGACAATATTGAGATCATGATTATTTAACAAAATTACTCATCGACTTCGGAAACATTATGCTTTACTAAATTTTAAATATAATGAAACTAAAAATGTCAAAAAAAAATATGAATAAATAATTTAGAACATACATAAAAATAATTAGACCAAAATAAATTAGATGAGTTTAGATGAGGGCTGAAAGTGCACCGCTGTAACAGAAGAGGGTGTGCTAAATTTATAACCTCATACAAAATGAAAGTATCATTGCCAAAGCGAATGCGACACAATAATCGGTTTAGCTTCATCATCTTGTTTTCAAAATCATTGGAAGCCAAAATTGTAACTGAAAATAAAATTCAATTTATTGCGCAGCTACAGTCATATTCAGTTCAACTTAATTTTATTGTCATTGTACTTAAACGCATTTGCACAGTATAATGAATGGATAATATAAATATGGGTAAATTCCACCATTTTTTCAATATTTCTGCATAATTAAGTCATTAAGATAAAAGGCATTCAAGATTTTTAGATGTGAAAAGTTCCATTCTGGAGAAACTTACTAAGTCAGAGTTTTTCACAGTGGTAGTGATAGGAACCAGACATCTAAAGTGTCTACTGCATACATGACATGTTTACCAATAGCCAGGTTACAATAGTGGAGAAGTACATGCAAGACATTGTAAGACAAAAGAGTCCCTAAAGAAAAGTTGCTATATCAGATTTACATCTGTTTAACCACTATTTTACTATTACTCACATTACCTTCAAACTCAATAGGTTCTCTGGTCATTTTGGACAATAAATAAAATAGATTTGTGAAGCAGATATTGTGACTCCTGGTTTCTGTCACCACCCCTGTAAAGAAATCAGTCGGTATATTTCTTTACAGTGCACCGTTTTATACCAAACCACCCTCAATGACTTTACATACTAAAAGCTGAATTATAACAAAAAAGTAAAAATTTCCCCTTTAAGTTTAAGATATGCATATTAGTTTTTCATGCAGACAGGGCTGTAAGAGTAAATGGAAATGGGTCAGTGCAGAAGGAGAGGCAGCGAGTGAGAGACATAGAGAGATACAGAGAGAGAGAGAGAGCGCTGTGTTCAGCATTCTCTCCTTTATCGGTGTGACGTCCGAGGTGCCGCGTGTTTCCTAATGTCTTCAGCAGATGCTACACACTCCAGCTTATGCAAAACCCCACGGTACTGCCTGTGGTTAGTCCAGGGCTGTTTTGCACCACTGGACACATGTAGTAGCCCATATAAATAGGTTTGTCATTTAGGACCACGATTTTGATCTAATTATTCTTTTTCTAAGTCGAACTTGCACTTTTATATTTTTAAGTGGCTGAATAAAAGTAGAGTTAATGTAAGGTACAATGGGTACACAAGACACCCTATAATTGTTTGCATATCATCATTGTCAAGTAAAGTTTACA